>NW_004440111.1:48739-62390 GCF_000330505.1 Entamoeba invadens IP1
ATGTTGTTCAAAAATGTTATACAAACCAAAGAACACTTATAGAAGTAATAACAAACTCTTATTCATTCATTACTTCAACTAATAACGACCAATAACAATAGTTTACAAATATTTAAATACATTTTTTATATTACTTTTCGTTCAATTCTTAACTTTGTTTTAAATGTAAAAAATTGTATGATTTTTTTACATGAAGAAAAAAATCAAATCACTTCAAATTTACATTTTTTCATTTACTAATCACATTAATATTTGAAAAAACAATAAATTATATTTAATACTACACATCTTAAATCTAATAGGTTAGGAAAAAAAAACTCTTTTTTTCCATATTTTGAAGTCAAAAAAAAAGAAAAATTTTCCTCAAATTTTAATAAGAAATGACCTCATGATTTACTTCAAAAAGCGGGAAATAAGGAGTTTGAGATAGGAAGGGAAGTGGAATAAAAAGAGTGAGTGGATTGAGAGAATAGAAATTGAAAACAAAAGAATATTTTGAGAGAAAGATACCCTTTGAGGGAAATCAAAGAATGTAATTGAAAGACTATAGAAAGAATAGTAAAAAATGAAGTTTAGGCGAAGAGGATTGAGGATTCTTTGTTTCTGGGTTTGTAACTCCTTTACTAAGGAATGACAAACAATATCCTCTCTAACTCTTTTTAAACACAAACTTGGAAAGCCAGATGCGCGATGCAAACGACTACTAAAAAGCAAGTGAGGAATATCACAAGGTTATATGGGTCAATGACTCTTCAATCGAATGTTGAATGTGTACTATTAGGGATGTTATCAGATACAAATGGGTTTGTATTTACTAAGCCGCAACGGACGTCATTTCAAACATTACCTTTCATTCATATAAAAGAAATGAATTCATATGAGACGGGTGAAGTCTTTAAAGTCCATGAGATGACAAAGAAGAATGGGAAACTCTTCTTAGAAGATCAATTGGAGAAGGGCGTCACGATGAAAACAGCAAAGAGACGTCTTCAAGCCAAAAAGAGAAAGGATATCATGCACTTCCTTCAAAGCATATTGGCGCAAGACGGGTTTGAAGTGATTATAGAAAAGGAGGACTGTACAGGTATATTTGGAGACGTGTCAATCTATCACAACAGTAATTTACTGTTTAATAAAGAAGACATCGAGTTCTTCGGTCCACGAATCAATTCATTTATTTATCATAGACTGCAAAATAGCAAAAAAGTTGCCTTTGAGATGGGAGCTTTACTCAGACCATTGTTGATGAAATGAGGTTTATTTATTTGTTAGTATTGAATGGTTCTTGTCTATTAAGTGAGTAATCTATTAATATCTCTTATTCGAAAAGTGATATATTTTATAATTATACTATAATACGTGAAAGTCTATATTTATATTTAGATAAGAGTCAATTAGTTCTATTTAACGTCTTGTATTCTGTTGAGTTAACTTTCATTCCGTTTGATCTCATCAGGCTTGACAATAATTATATGCTTACTCCGAATCTGCTCTACGTGGGTTGTATCACTAGATGATATCTTTAAGTCTTTGCAATCCACAAAACAGACGCGTCGAACAGGTTTCTCTAAATTAATTTCTAAATCACTACAATTTGTGAAAGTTGCCTCTTCAGCTTGTATAGTCAACGGATTGGAAGATGGTGAACGTACATGAGTGAAACAGACACTCTTTCGAATACACGTGAAGAGTCGACTTGATATGTCTTCTAACGCATTTTCTTTGATGTCCACGTCTTGAATTTGTGAGAAATTTTGCATTGAAATTTGAGACTTTTTAATTGTGAAATTAAATACAGATTTTGTGTGGTTGAGAGTTTCTTTGTGATTAACGTCTTTTCTTTTTGATATTGATAATTCAACAATGGAATTCTTGATTTCTATACTCTCGGGAACTGTTATAAAAGTCACAATAACATTAATAGAATTGATCACTATCAATTGTTTTGTGTCAATGTAATTTTGAATTTTGGGTTGACTTGTTTTACAATACATCATAAAAACACTTTTTGTGTCAGTCTTACTTTTTGGAACGGCGACTTGAACGGGTTGCTGCGTTTTAAATGAACAATTTGAAATCACCAATTCACCAAAAACGATGTCATTGAAATGAAATAATCCACAAATACATTTGTCCACTGTGAAATTGACAATGTACGTAACTTTAACTTCGGGAAATTTGGATGACATGCAATTTGTGAGTAAAATATTCCGACTTTCTTGTGTAACAATTTTTGTTTCAGATTTTTGTAAAAAGTTGAAAATTTCTTGTGACAAAATTTCCTTTTTCACCTTTTGTATCACAATTTGTGGCATTTTAATTTCGACATTTTGAAAATCACAAAGTTGGACAATTTTACTAAAATCACATTTCAACACAATTTTGTAATTTCTTTCTAACACCACTTCTTGTGGTTTACATTTTTCAATTTGAATTTTGCAAGTGTTACAATACAAAAGTATCAATTTTTCACATTTTGGTGCGTCGAAATTAAAATTAGTGTTCCTCACAGAAAACAATTCGATAATTTTTGTATTATCAAAAGAAATTGGTGTTTTGAGACTGTTGTATTGTAACGACACAAATTGATTAATTTGTAATTTATTTGAAGAAGTAACAAAGCATTTTCCATTTAAAAAAGTCGAGTAATTAAGAAATAAGAAATCACAAATTGCTTCATTATCCATTGCAAAATTCGTGCATTTGTAAAGGGACAACGAGTATATAAAATTTTCTGTCGAGAGTTTGTTTTCCAGACATTCAATAAACGAAATAGTCAACTTTCCAGCTTGTTGCCGAGCTTTTACACACGTTTTACTACATCTTTTGAACTTTAATTGTGTGTTTGTTATAACTTCAAAATCAATTGTAAGTTGAATACAGTTGTTTACATTTAAACCATCCAAACACCATACTGGTACCGATGCGATGCTGTTGTTGACTTTATCTAAAGTCAGTTTTCTCATTTTAGTCAATTTTTTCAAGTCGGGTAAGTCGACCTTATCCATATCTTCAAAAATCAATTCTTCGACGTTTTCAAAAGCGAAAAAGTCGATTTGTGGCAATTCTGAAACTTTGATTTTGACAATTTCTGTTTCGACTTTTTCGATATTTTTCATCAGTTTTTTCGTCTTTTTCAAAAATTTTGAATTTGACGAGATTTTCACATTTTTGACTGCGTCGTATTTTTTGTCGCAAACGACAAACACGCTATCGAATTCGACTTTTTCGACATTCAACATATCTGGCAATATAACACATCGTTTTTTCCAGTCTCTTATAAAAGTTGTCATTTTCTTCATTTCAAAGGATGTCACTTTAAAACTCTGAACACAATTTGATAACACACAGTCTTTCAAATTTAATACAAACTTTTTTGATACTCCAAAACACACACTTTGAAGATAACAAGCATCTATAACACTACAAACTTCTTTTAAATTAAAGTCTGTGTCATACAAACTCTCTGCAGTAAATACAACTTTATTGTTACAATCAATTGGATGTACCTGATTGACATCTCCACTATAGATATGACTCTTTGTATAATGCTTACACTTCCCCAATTTATCTGCAAAACATTCAAAGTACTTGTTATTTGTCCAATCACAATATACATCACAATTATATTTGTCTACACTTGCATTGATAGTTTCGACTATTTGCTCGGAGGTAAAGCGCTTCTCCTCTCGAGACGCCCAACCCTTATATTTTCTATATATGTTTTGACCGAAGTCCGTATCCCTACTCATCTCTATAACAACTTTTTGGGGGAAAAGTGCGATACAACCTCCACTTTGTTCATATTTTGTTACAAACTCAAAAAAGAATTTTGGAGAGCATTTGAGTGTAAAAGAATGGGTTGCCTTTTCGATGATTTTCGGTATGAACTCGACTCTTCCCTTTGGTATATCAAAGTTGTGAAATTTACTGAAGAATTTATCTTTTTCATCTTCTGTGTTTGGAGGAAATTGTGAACGTAATGAAATGTTAATGTTCCTCACAATTTTGGCATTTTTAATCACTTCAAAATGTATAGGAAGAAAATTGCAATTAAGGGTTTGTTGTTTAAAGTGTTGATAATACTTCTCAATATCAGAAGCAAATAATAAAAAGGGATTCACCTGTAACCCACTCACAGCATTACAACACTTTTTGTTAATTGTCATAAACGCATAGACGTCATGAAGGGTTTCCAAATGAAGTGAAATTTTCATTATGAAAACCATCTCAAGTTGCATTGTATATATTTCGATGTATAATTCAGTTCGGTCTTTTAGGTTGTTGTTGTGATACAATATATAGTTTAATTATAAAAATATACTATATAATATAGAATTTGTTATAACAAGTGAGACAACAATCAATTAAAGTAACACAATTTTAAACTAAAAAAAAGGTGTGATACGCACACCAAGCGTATCAAAAACACGTTGTATATCAAAGTATAAATTCACTTTAATAACAACCGTGTTAATGATTAAGATATCCAGAATAATGATTCTGCCTTAAAATAGTTTTAAATCGTGTCATTTCTTTTTAATTGTGTCTGCTGTTTGATACAAACAGCAATAAATTTTTAAAAGCTTTGAAACCCATTCAAATTTTGTGGGAACTCTTCTATATACTCACCATTATAGAAAGAGTTAAAAGGTTGCGTATAATCAATTTGTGGATAGAACACATTGTCTAAATTTGGCTCAAAAGTATTCGTTTCATTGTACATCATTTGTCCATCTTCAGGGTTTGGGTTAAATACCATCTGTGTACTCATTTCAGTTGGGGCAGGAGTATAATCAATTTGTTGAAGAGTTTGAGCAACAGTTTGTTGTGTTAAATTTAACATGTTTTGAATTCTCGACAATAGTACAACAATACAGTCTTCCTTTATCTTACTTGTCACTGTATTACTTCGAGCAATGATTTCTTGTGCTGGATCATAACACAAAAGTATTCTTCTGTGTGTTTTGGCAACATTTGAAAATTCCTGTTCAAACACATCTTCACAAAATGTATGAATCTTCTGACATACTTGTGCAATAAATTCGTTGCGACTGAGTAAATTCCAAATATTTGAATTTGAGTCGTGATAAGGCACAAAATTCAACATCCCACCAGGTATGGTATTCTTCTTAGTTTCGCAAATTTTGACGTTTTTAAATCCGTTTCTTTGTGTAATGTCTAACAGTAGTTTGTTAATGAAATTTAAGACATAAATGTTACCATTTGTTGCTGATTTCTCTGTGGCAGCACCTTCTTCTTCAGGAATTGGATGAAATGAATCATCAATAGTTATGCCAGTGGGTTTGTCTTCTGTGAATAGCAATTCACCGTAGACATTGTACAGTCGGGTGACTCGGAAGCGTTTAGTGAGCTGCCTACCATCTTGAGTTTGTCTTGTTCTTGAATTGCATGCTATGACGAAGGAAAGACCATACTCCATCATAGTGACGTATTCCGCCCCTTGAAGGTACAGACGGTTGTTTGTTTCACTTTCTCTTTTAAGAAGCGTGTTATTCGAAGTCTCAATATATTCAGTATTTGAACACATACAATTTGGATATAAAAAAGAAGTTTAAAAGGGATTTAAATAGTCATATTGATTTTTCAAGAATGATTCAAAAACATTTGGTTTTTTCACTGAACTTTATAAATTTCTGAATCAATTCTGATGAAGTTTTCAAAAATATAAATAACACATAAAATTTTAATGCAGTTAGATGAAATGTGTTATATTGTTAATTATTTTTAAACTATTCTTTTCTTAAAGTTATTAAAACTAATAAATACATCATTGAGTTTGGTAAACTATTAATAAAATTATTTAATTGTTTTAAAATAGAATTTAAAATTCATTTATAAAAAATTATAATAATAATAATGTTTTATTGGTTTATTAGTTCAATTTGATTGAAGCATTAGAATGGGTTTTTCAATAATAATAATTAAATTATAAATAATTAAGTAAATTAGAAACCAAAAAAAATTATAATGTTTTGGCATGTCGTATCAAATGATTTATAGTCTCGACTACAATACCCCATTAAAACCTTTTTTTGGTCATAACGTATTGCTATTTTCAACAAGAAAATCGTTTGAGTGCCTCAATAATATGAATATAAGTTGAATCACTAAACAGACATAATAGTTTACAATAATTAATAATATATTATAAAAGATAATAATATCGATATAATAAAAAATATAGTATTTTTATTAGAAATGAACTAAAAAAAGAAGATGGCGAGACTTGTGTGTATCGACATAGACAACACATTAATTCATTTTAACTCGTCTAATGAGATGTTTCTTCCTCCAGAAAACGTTTCAACGATTCAGAGAGCAATTTCTCAAGGAATTCATGTGAGTATCTGTACTGGTCGGATGCCCAATAGTGCTCTAAAAATAGCAGAGCAAGTAGGTTTAGATAAATGTTATATGATTTGTTATAACGGCGCTTTAATCATGAAAGGTTCTGAGATTATATACGAGAGTCGACTCAGTGGGTTACCTCTTGAAAAGTGTTTATCTGTCATTCAATCAAATGGCGTATATGCTCAATTCTACGACGGCCCTTCCTATTTCGTTGATACAAAGCAACCACAGACTGATTTATACGAGCAAAAAATCTTAGTCAAAGTCGCTGTCATTGGCGGAGAGGTGTACACCAAAAAAAGTTATTCAAAAATTCTCGTCTTACCAAAAGACTTTGACGAGAAGAAGAAGTGGCTTCCTTTATTTTCGACCATTGAAGGAATATGTGTGACTGAGTCGTGTTCAAACTATATTGAAATAACTTCCAGTGGGTCAACAAAAGGCGAAGCGGTCAAAGCACTTGGATCTATTTTATCAATTCCTCAATCACAAATTATGGCTATAGGCGATTCATATAATGATGTGTCGATGCTTGAATTCGCCGGACTTCCTGTTATCATGGGAAATGCTGATGATGCGCTCAAGAATAAAGGCTGGTATGTCACTTCAACGTGTGAATGTGCTGGAGTATCTCAGGCAATGCAAAAATTCTGCCATTTGATTAATTAAATCTTAGTGAATTTTGTCTACATGTTCCATCTCCTTTCCCCAAGAAATAAGCAACCAAACTCTTTCTCTCAAAAAGTGTATTAAATCGCAGTATTTAACGACAAAAAGCTCTTTCTTAGTCGGACCATTCGTCAGACTCGTCTCCTTCTTCTTCGTCGTCCTCGATGTCGACTCTTCTCTCTGCCATTTTTTTCTTCAGCATTGACGCAATATCGTTCGAGTCGACTTTGACGGCCTCATTGATGACTCTGTCCTCCGCCTTTTTCAACTTGAACCCTCCCTGGATCTGTGACAACAAGTCTGTACTTCCTGTCGATGGTCTTGGTTGTTGTTGTTGTGAGCTTTTAGTTGGGATATTCAACTTAGGTGCTCCCGACGCGTTAAATTGTGGAGGAGGTGGTAAATTTGCTGGTGGAGCCATTCCCGGTGGTGGCAACAAGTCTGCTGGGGGTGGCATTAATTCCGCCGGTGCCGGAACACTTTTTTGTGTTTCTTCTTGTTGTTGTTGTGGTGAGTTCAAGTCGAGTAAATTTGGTTGTTGTGTTTGTTGTACTTGTTGAGCTTGTTGGTGAGGGATATTTTCCTTTGACAAATTCGAAGGTGGTGGTCTTCTTTCCTTTGGAGCAGTGACAATAGCGCTCGCGTCTATAACTGCTCCCGCCTTATCTTCTTTATTATCAATTGATTTCTGCAACTCGTCCAACATTGTTTGTGGGACTTTCCCTTCTTCAACTGCTTGTTTAACAGTTTCCATCAATGCATTAACGACTTCCTTTTCCGCTAAATGTCTTGGTTTGACCCCAGCAGCCTTTAAAATTTCTTTGAGTTCCGGAGAGAGCCACGTCGTGTTAATCATCAATTGTTTCTTCATCGTAGTCAACGCTCGATATTTCTGCGGTAACACACTCGACGTCTTAATAAGCTTCTGCATGTCTTTCATTTGTCCCGAGATGATAAGCTTCGACTTATCGTCAGACTCATCCTTCTTGTTAAAGACCTTCTTAAAGCAGTCAAAGAGTTGTCCATACGTCTCACGTAACAACGTCAATGAAGTCTTAAGTCCATCCATTTGAACTTTTTGACACTCAGACTCAACGACTGTCACTGCTTTAATAGCATCGGGAAGTGCTCGTGGGTCCTTCGCTTGCATCTTCTGACTTTTAGAGATGCTCTCAAGTTTCTTCTGTGCCTTTTTAACGTCATTCAATTTCTCAGACTTGTTCGACTTCACCGTCTTTTCCGTCGTGTCAATCTCCTTTGGAAGAGTGACAGTGTCTCCTTTAATCACATTTAACGTGTTTTTGAACTCTTCGGATACATCTAACAAATTCGATCTCCACATCTTGAATACTTCACTCACATTTTTAACCCCAACAGAAATGTCGGAATGAGCAGGCTCACCCCCTTCTAAACTTAAGTCGGCCATCACTTCAAGCGCAGAGGAAAGCCCTTCAGTGGCTTTGATCATCGCTAGTTGGGACTTATAGTACTGCTCACAGGCACTTGCAAGGCCTTTATAGGGAGGAACAATTTTACGAAGAAGGTAGAACGTCTCTACAGTGCATTTGTCGACTTGCAACATCTCGTCCTTCGTTTTCATTTCAGTCTGTTTCGGTTGTTTTGCTTCTGGTGAGATTGTGATGAGTGAAGGGAGATTGAGAAGATGACAAACCCATTTATTACTGAACTGCTTTTTTCTAGTTCGGTTTTTCTTTTTTCTGCAGAGAAAATCGAGTTGAGTGATCTCTTTTTTATTTTCAAGAATAATGGTGGTAATTGCTGGTGATAAAAAATAAGTTTTGTCGACTATATTTTTTCTTTGGCTAACAAAACGGGGTCTTGTGGGTTTCATTTCTTAATTTTCGGGAAAGTTTTTTTAACACTGAGAAAAAAATATTTATTACATAATTGTGGAAAGAGGTGGAATAAAAAGAAATAAAAGAGGATTTCATGTGTGTTCAGTTAATAATATATTTTATAAAAATCATCAAGCGATATTTTGTACTATTATTTGAAACTAATTATTTAGTTTTGTTGGAAGTATTTAAATAAATAGAAGAAAAGCAAAATATTTACACTCATGAATTTGTGTGTGTTTGCTTCATTCTTTTGGTATAATAAAACTTGTTTTTTACCTCAAGAATTAATACATAATTAAGAAAAAGAGTTTGATATAAAAACAAATCTTCGTTAATAAATTTTATTATAATAAAAACCATTATTTGATAAAGTTTTAACGATAATTATTATTTGATGAATAAAAAAACAAACAATTTAAAATTAACATAATATTAAAAAATATATTAATATGAATAGTAAATATTAAATTGTTCAAAAAATTTAAATTAGAAAAAGACTAAAATGACGAATTATAAACTTATAAAATTTAGTGTTGTGACTTAAAAACTTGTTTCATTGAAGTTTAGAGATTATTTTTTTACATTTTTTTGAATAATTATTAAAAACTATAAAATTTAAATATTTATTAATTTGTTTTTAATTCCAATATTATAATTTATTTATAATATTGTGTATTATATATTATGTAATTATTTATATAATAAAATATAATAAATAAAACCACAATAACAATAACCTCGAAATATAGTTATAAACTTATATATTTACTATTTAAGAAAAACCTTTATAAAAAATTGAAAATAAAACACCAAATTTTAAATGTCGAAACAAGGAAAAAAGAAGAGCAAATTATCATATCAGACAATGAAAGGCATAAACGAAATGCAACAAATGTATGAAAAGAGCAAGCATGGATTTTTAATAAGCCACAATTTAAAACGAGAACGAGGGGCAAAAAAAGAAATGAACGACCTCATCAATTCATATTCCTCAGTTTCTGATGGTGTTGTGGAAACAAATGTACAAGTAAACTCTTCGAGTGATATCGATAAACAACTCGCTTTGGAATTAAGTGAATTAAAGCAGAAAAAGGGTGTTTTTGACACCGGGGTTGATTGCTTACTTTTTACCGCAATCGATAAAAACCCAATGGAATTTCTCGAAACAATTTTTTCTGGCGCAAAAAGAGACAACTTTATCGCAAAAGAAACACAACGAATTGTCCCTCTTCAGCGCGTCGACATGGCTTCTTCTCCCGAAAAATTGCTTACAACAACAAAGGAACTCATTTCAGAATTCAATTTTTCAAATTACAAAACGTTTGCGATAAAATACGCTTGTCGCAACAATTCAGTTTTTGATAAAAAACAAATAATTGACACAGTTGCAAAGATGATGCCTGATGATTTAAAAGTGGATTTGAACAACCCTGATATTACACTTTACATTGAAATCTTTTATCGCGGTCTTGGCGTTTCTCTTATTGAGACACAAAAAGTAGTTCAACTCATGGACTTCAACATTCAAAAATATTTGAATGACGAACACAATTAATAATTTAGAACTTGTTCCCAATATGTTTGTTTCAATTATATACACGTGTTTTTAACTTCAATTAAATCAATAAAGTATAGTTAAATCAAGTTCAACAATTCGACAGCCTCTTTCCATACTTGTGGAGTCACACTTTCTAAGCCATAAGAATTACCAAGCAGATTTGCAACGGTGATCCATTGATGTAAAGTGTCTTGATTTACGTTACTGTTCATCGCTCTTTGTTGAACGTATGTTTCACTGATAAGTTGTTGAATGCTTTCTTCTATCTGGCAATTACCCCGTGTGACCCACCCAAAATACTCTCTCACTTTTGTTCGTTTTTCTTCGTTCCAGTTATTGACAATATCACTCACGCTTCGCCCGCGAATACCTCTATTAACTTTTATCACTTTGTTGCAAAGTGTCCCCAACTCGTCATTTTCACCATTCTCTGAAACAATAACAGCAGAGCAATTGACTGGAATCGAAACATCGAACCCATGCATTTCTATCCTCATATTTTTGTTTGTAAGGAAGTCTTCCAAATCTCTCAAATTGTCATCAGAGACTGTGTTTTTACAAAAGACAAGTACAGTCCCGTCATTTCCAACTTGAAGTGGATATTTGTCGTAAAACATTGTATCGTTTGTTATCTTTGGTAACAACCCCTTTTCCTCGTTCCCATCGACACAATAAGTGAATGGTGAGATGATACTCAATGCTTCACATAGAGATGTTTTAATATTCTCGAAGTCGTCTGTGTTGATCAACAAATTAAAGTTGTGAAGAATAATTGGTTCTCTCTTGTACACCCGTGAGATAAGACTCAAAAACAACAACTTTGCTTGTGGTTGTCCAACAACGCATTCCAAAACATTGAGAATGTCCTCTCTCACACCAAAATCTATCAATAACGAGTCTTTGTTCACAATGTCCCCTTCGTGTTTAATGTCTTCCTGTTTCAGAGCGATTTGCATTTCAACAGGCACTTTGTGTTCATCACAAATTTGTTCCACACCATGGTACTTTCTCCAAAGGAGCGCATATACCCGCTGTCCGTTTTTCACTTTGATCTCCAACTCCGAGTCACCATCATATCTCGATGACTGGTATATCCCGATTATATGATACCGTTCGCCGACTTTAAGTTGTTTTGAGTCTTCAAACGAGATGACAGAAACCAGTTTGTCAACATTTGCAGCGGTTCTGTCTCCTCTCCTCATGCCGTCTTTTCTCAAGCCAGAAATTGACGGTATCGAGGGATTATCGAAACCCTCGATAGCGCACAAAAATCTGTTTCTTGAGAGGTACTGAAAATCGGTAACCTCATTATCTGCTGTTTCAAAGTACCTGCACAATGTTCCGTTCGCCTGGTCAAAGCAGAGTTGTTGGTCCAACTCGTACAACACCGTCACAACAACAGAAACCAAACACCTGTCAGACAGTTTTTCTGGTGTTGATTTGAGTAACAACTCCCTATAAAATTTTGGGTCTTTTATTTGCTGTTTGAGAGCATACAATGTGCTCTCGAGAGTTGACTTTGAAGTGAAAAAATCGTCTGGTGAATCGATAATACCTTCCATACCGATTTTCTGAAGTAAATTATTCAAGTTCAAAAGTTCACAAAACCGAACTCGAAATCATGGAGGGGGTCATGGAAAAAAGTTGCCACGATTTGCTTTTGTTTGACTCTCCCGAGGTCAAAGTGCCAATGGTCCCCGCCTCCGGAGATTTCACCAACGAAAAAGACATTGAGCTCCACCAAACGATTTGTTCCAACACAAGTGAAAGGGATCTTTTCTTCTACTCTAATTTAATTACCCAGCAACTGATTGCTCAGAAAAGCGAGCCAATCAATCGGAAGAGAGAAGAGCCCGAGTCAAAAGAGGAAGAGTCGCCCTGCCTCAGAAGAGTCGGAAACATTGGTCACGACTTTTGCTCTGATTTTTACCTCTCAAGTATCCCTTCATTCCTCCAAATGGATTCTTCTTGTGATTCAGAAAGTGACATGTGAGAGCACATGACGCCAAACTAAGAAACTATGTTATTATTGTTAACAGAACTATTTTAATGTTATTGTATTTGTTGTTTGATTTAACTTGAACCAAAATTTCATAATTGTTCATGAAGTTATAAGGTATACTAATAATGATAATAATTTTATGTTTTTTGAGTAATTAAAAAAAAACAAAAAAGTGTATAATTTTTATAGTAAATATATTAATTATATTATTAATTAAAAACAACTAATAAAAATAATAATATTAAAATACCACTTTTTAGTAATAAAACATAGTATGATCTAATCTATTAACATATTATATATCAACTATAATTTTATTATATCAAAAAACTAAGTGAATTTGTCAAAAGAAACGGAGTGAATTAATTCTGTAGTAGAATTAATAATAATTAAACTAAATGATTGATAAAGAGAAACCCAATAAAAAACAAAAAAAGAACTAGAAAAGAGAGACGAATGCGTGTATCAACAAGTCAACAAACTCGTACATCATTCCAATCACCTTTGTTTAAAGCACTTCCACAAAACCCTTCTGGACTCGAAAGTAAAAAGCCGAGAGGGTCGACGTATTTCCGACAGTCGCAACCAAGGTCGACATACTTTGATAGAAGAGGACAGATGGACGACTACTTAGTCCAACAAAAGAAACTTGGAGGGATTGGCGTGACTACACAAGACGAGGAGGACGCTGTGATATTACGAGACGTGAAGATGACTGATATCCCGAATATCTTGTACGCCGTGCAACCATTTGGGAAAGTCCTTGGAGCGGAGGATGTCGGGGACTTTGGCGTCAAAGTCAAATTTGCAAATCGAGAAAGCGTGAAGAACATCCTTTTGATGCGAAAAATATACATCGGAGGGAAGATGTGCGAGACGATGGATACAAAGACATTTGTCGAACTGAGAAGAATCACTCAGCAGAATACCTCGGAGTCTGTGTTCATGCAAAACGAAAGCCTCTTCACGAAATTCGTCGAGTTCTTGTATGGACTTTGGAATTGATTTTTTGTGATTTTTGTTTCACATTTTGAGGATTTTTGTCGCAAAGAATTTTTAGTTTAATGTTTGCGACAAAAAGTCGCCTGAATTGGCGAACCGACATTTCTTAGCACCGAGTTTGAAGGATTGAATTGGAAATGGTATTGACGTCTTTTTTGAATACGTGTTACAAATTAAGACGATATT
>NW_004440111.1:62490-70955 GCF_000330505.1 Entamoeba invadens IP1
AAAAGCGAAATAAAGAGCTTAAAAATAACATCAAAAATTCTGTAGTTATTTCTTGTAACGTGCAAACAACGATAAAAAATACAACATAGCTTTAAAAGAGTCAAATATTGCTTGAATAAAAAACTAAATCGTCTCAAATGCCAACATGTTATTTTCTTCATCTCGACTTCGTTCGAAACTGATATCTTGGGTATTAATGGTCAAAAAGATAAGTGTAACTTTAGACAGTTTCTTCAAAGAACTTAACTTCAAAATTCATTTGATTGTTTTGATACACTCTTTATTACTTAAAATACAATTGAAAAGGGGTGTGCTTGATTATCAATGCCATATTATATGAATTGTAACGTTTGTATCCAAGTCATTTTTATCAACTGGAATAAGTTTTCTTGGTATACTCGTACAATTTAAATACAAAGGCAATGTCATACAATTTTAATTTATATATTAACAACATCGGACTCTGTATTTCGAAAAGATAACAGCAACTTGGAGTCAATCGATTTTTTTAAAGGAATAAATCCACACAACCTGAAAATTCATTCAAAACTGAAAAATGAAAAAATTCAAAAAGTTGTGAACACAAAAACAAATAACAAAATTTGAATGACAAAAGTACACCAAAAATACTCAAACACTCCACTTCTATATTTGGTCCACTGCACCTTTGTTCACTGAAATATTTCATTAATTGCAGACATTTCGGAAAAAATGGTCGTTATATTTAACGGTCTGAAAGTCTTTTTGTTCGCACTCAAAACTTCCCATGTGTTATACTCAAATTATATTTTATAGTTGAATTTACTATAAATAACTATATTTATTCAACTAATTTGGAGGTTTGGGACTCTTTTACTCGTTTTTGGGTAATTCGTTATTTTTATTTAAGTTCGACACTTTTCCACAACAAATTCACATTTTTTAAAGTTCTTTAGGACGGAGTTGCCACATTTTTTTAAGCAGTACAAAAATACTATAATTTATGGTAAACAAACAATAGTTTATGTTACACAATGAATGTGGTATTTTAATTTGAGCGAATGGTGCGAAGAGGTGAAAATATATAGTGTGCATAGTTATTCACAAAACGAGGAGAGTTAAAGAAAAACTCAAAGGCACTGAGAAAAAATGATTATAAGATATGTCTAAACAAAAAGAACAAATTTGGACGAAGGGCAGAAGCTTTCGAATTTTACAAAGTAAAAATTCATTATAGTAAAACACATATAAACCACTTAAAAATCGGGATGGTGTCGATATCACTTTTAAATGGATCACCAAAACCTCTGTTTTTGATTTTACTTAAAGCATTTTTATGATGATCATAATCGTGCTGCCGAATTATAAGAGAGCGGCTTCCAAGTAGAATTCGGGAAGATTTGAAGTGGAATTATAGCGGTAACATTGTTATATTAATAACCGGATGTTTAGTATAAAAACGCTATAATTGATTTAAAAAAATAAACATGACACAAAGAATGTTTTTTCTTGCTCTTTTTTCCCGCATTTTAGCGAAAAGAATGTGCGAAAAGAAGAATGAAAATGCTCCGATAAAAGCAATCTAATTCCATTTTTACTTTGTCTTATTTTAAGTAACACTGGAAGTGCCGAATCAAAACCATTGCTGTTAAATTGTCGACCTAATTATAATGAACGCTCTTTCCCATAGAAAATAACAAGAGACGAGTTCAATCATTCTTTAGGTGGTTGAAAAAGATCAAAACTGGCAGTGTCCTTATATTCAAAACCACAAAAGAGCGTCGAAAAAACCACAGATTTTGACAAGTAAAAAACACGTGAACTCGAAAGTTGATGAAGCCTAAAGCAAGTGGTGCAAAGGATAATAACCCAGAACTCCAAAACACCCACCCAAGTAAGCAACATGACAACTCAAATTATCAATGTGAGGTCGAAGCCGTTCTTATCTCCCTTCTCTCGCGTCATTGTATAGTCGAAATATCAAAGCCAAACAAAAAAAGTTCGGTGACGTCGCAGTTTATCAAAGTCACTGAAATCGACTTTGACAACGGGGACACCATCAACGTTTCAGACTTAATTGAACTCAGGTGCTTCGAACGAAGAGATTTCGAAGTTCAGAAAAAAGTCGAAGTCAAAACGGCCACCCGTCGGATACAGAGTTATAAACGAATCGAGACTCTTCATCTTCTCATCGACTTGCTTCGAGAATTCGGGTACAGTTTTGAGTCGCGATTCGTTGAAGGCAAGAAAGGGGTTTTGAAGCTCGAAAACGTTACAAGTGTTTTCTATGGGCAAAAGAGGATTTTAGACTCGAAACAGATCCAAGAGAAAGGCCACAAACTAAACAACTATCTTTACAAGGAAACCACTGAAGTCGGCTTTTCCCTTAAAGTCGAAAAGAAGAATCCCTTCATCCTCTCGCTTCTTGGCTTTTAATGCCTACTGTGTATACTAATTCGCATTTATTTTTTGAATCGCGTTGGGGCTTTGTTTAGAGGACATTTTCTATTTTTATAATTAATTTATCTATTTTATTATTAGTGGTAATATCTTCAATTCTTTTTGCGATAATTTTTTTTTGGAATTTGTATAAAAACCCTATTCATATTTAGGGTTTTGTATTTTTGTCGCAACATATTTAAACAACAATTATAATAAAAATAACTATTCATTATAATATAAAGAACAACAAAATGATAAAACGCTTTCAATGCAAAACGCTCACAAACAGTTGTAGATATCTTTGCCATCTGCAGTTGTGAACTCCTTTCTGATCTTAGTAGTTTGTTCGATACTCAAAATGAGCGATTTGCCGTCGATGTCCTTCTTACCTGTCTCGTTCACGATGTCGATCATCGTTGGCTTGCTCTCGGGCACCTTCTTTATTAACTTCTTGTTCACCTGAGCCAATGCGATAACATGTGCGACTGCCATCACGCACGGGAAAGTGATACAGTTATATCCTTTCTTGTAAGACATCAAGTCTCTCCCTCGAATTTCAGTATTTCCAGTCTGTTGCATCAACATATTCAACGCAGTAGTTTCACTGAACATTGTCTCACCAAGCAACTTCTTGATTTCCAGTGCGATCATCGGGCATTTTGACGAGAAAGCGATCTCAAGCAAGTTCTTCGAGAATGTCAAAATGACTTTAGCGTGCTCAAGTGAAGCTTCTTTCGCAAAGAAACTGAGGTAGTTCCATTGCTTTCCTCCTTGTTTAGTCTTCATTCGCAGCAAGCCAGTAAACAATTTGTCAACGAACTCTTTTCTCTCTTTAACAGGCTTTTCGGGGTCTTCTTGTGAATCTGTCGGTTGTCCAGTGACTTGAAGAGCCACTGCTGGGTTCTGTGAAAACACTTCAAGTACTGTTGAGTGCAATTTTGTGATAGCGCTCAGGAACTTTGGAGAGATTTTGTCTTTCTGTGTCGAGACATTCGACATGACGCCGACAAGTAAGACCAACAACTTATTATCTTTTTTCTCAAGAAGTGTGCAGTGTTCGTGGACCGAGTAGATGTACCTCAAACAGTCGATGAGCAAACAAAAGACTTTTCCTGCCAGTGTGTCTTTCTTCTCTGTAATTTGTTTATTGTTGACCATCATCTTATTAATGCTCTCCATCATCTTTCCAAGTGTCGATGATGAGATCGAGACCGACTCCATCTTTTCAGAGTCCGAAGTGCAGTTCTCTCCCAGTTTATTATTTTCGTAACACATCTTAAGTAAAGTCTTCATCACATTCACTATTTCAAACAACAAAATTTCATTGTTGTTCACAAAGGAGTCATTAAAAACTTCAATACACACACTTTCGAAGAAATAGTCCCCAGTAAACCCTTTCCAGAACTTGTCGTTACTCTCCGTCTTCATACAATTTTTAATAGTAAATCGAATGACATCGCAAAGGATTTTGACTAAAGTGTCTGGCGTGTTGTTGTTCAAGAACATCTTCACAGACTTCACCCCATTGAGTGTCGTCAAATCAGTCAGTAATTTGCATCGACAATCCTTAGTTGTCATGATCTTCATAATAATCAGCTGTGCACAGTAATTCGAGAACTTGAAATCTCCTTTCACCACTTGTTGGAGTAATTCAATCAACTCAAACTTCCCCATCACGTCTCTAATGTACTTCACACTTTGCACATCGGCAAACCCTATCAATTGCATCCCACAGAACATACAGAGCGGCGCCAATTCAGCCTTCACCATTCCTTTTGGGATGAAATCAAAGACGGCTAAGACGTCCTTCTCCTTCTTCGTCAAGTCCATCACACCGTTCTTCACTAAGTCTTTCAGTGGTGCGACCGATGTTGAAAGGATGTTCAAGTAGTAATTCATGTGAATAGTCTCGATGACTTCTTTCACAACTTCTTTCGATGTGGAGCCTTCCACTAAAGCACTCAGTGCTTGAATGTTCGTCGTGTTATACTCAAAGACATCATATTCTCCTTTACCAACTACCTTCGCAGCAGCGTACATCGTCTCCAACTTATCATTCATACTCACATCTTTCGATCCAATGATAAAGTGTGTGATCAAGTTCTTTCCATGGAAGTTCAGAATCTCCTTTGCAAAGTACGACAGCTTCGCCAACGTGTCCGGGCATATCGTCTGCAGTGCAAACTTGAAGAACCAATTGACTGCGGGCGAGAAGACGCAGTCGAGCATAATTTGTTTAATAGTCCTTCCGTCCACAACAGCATCTAAAACGGCTTTAAAGTCGTTGACCGTCATTGGTGTGAACAACAATTTATATAACGCGTTGAACGGCTGTTTCTCCGTTTTAATGATGTTCTGTGCGTTCACTATATTCATGTCTCTTCTTGAGCTCTTCGATGGGTCATCATTACTTAAAGTCTTCTCTAAGATCGAAGTGAAGATCGCAGACGATTTGTTGATTCTAAAGGTCATCTCTGTCTTAGAATTCTTATCTTCCTTTTGGTCCACCATTAAAGACTCTAATGAAAGACCAACGCCATCGACACTTAACACATTCTGCGGCTCATACATCACACTCTCACTCATACTAAACACCTTCTCGATCTTTCCTTGAGCAAATGAAGACTTCAAGTCGTTCTCGTATTTGTTGCTCAACTCGAACTTCTTCCGCTGTGGCGCGCTGGAGCAGTTCTTGATGCAGAAACAGTCCGTCTTCTTCGAGAAGAGGAAGTCCTTATCAAACCCGTCAAAAGTGGCCGCCATGATCTCATTCAACTGCGCGACGTCAGACTTCTTCTCCGTCGACATTTTGATCATCAGCGCATTTTCAATTTCAGACGCATGAGGCGGGAGAAACCCGATGTTATTCACTTCTTTGATCCATTTTTGGACTGCACTCTTGTACGATTCGTATGAGTCATAGTTGGATGGGTTAGGTTCCGGGGTTAAGAGTAAAGTGTCCCACGGATCGTCTGGGAGTGCGTTTGTTGTATTTGATGGAAAGTATATTTCGGATCCCAAAAGATGAGGAAGCTTCATGTATGAGGTATAACTCTCGGCTTTTGTTTGCCATTCTATCCAAGCCGTTTCATACTCTTCATACGTTTTATAATTTTCTACTTCAGGGCGAGTTGGAAAAGAAACTATGTTGCGTGGTACATTTGTTGTGTTGGCCTCATAATTGATATCTTCTATTTGGCCAGTCCCACTTAAGACGTGCGGCTTATCTGTTATGGAACTTGGTGTAGACGGACTCACTTCGGGAACTGAAAACCCTTTGTATTCTCTTAAGGAAGGCGTCACATAGGTACGGATAATATCTGGCTCACCTGGTGTTTGAGTCGAAGACATCTTGGAATTAAGAATTGTAAGATCAGATTCTATTTATATAGAGTTGGTTTTGTTTTTTGGTGAAAATTAAAACTATTTCATTGGGCATAGAATAGTTATAATAATTACAATAGTAAACTATTTATTATAATAAACCATATTAAATAAAAATAATTTTTATTATAATATAATATAATATAATATAATATAATATAATATAATATAATATAATATAATATAATATAATATATGATATGATATATTTTTATAAAAAAATTAAAAAAACACACACAAAAAAAAATAGTTTGTCGCATTAAAAAATATTGCGATATTTGGTTACACCAATTTTATTTTTCCAAAAAAGAAGAATGTTCAAAAATAAAGTCGACTGAAGAGGAATTATTGTCATGTGAAAAAGTTTGAGGTAAACTGGGTTATTTATATAATGATACTTGTTTTTTTTAAAAGTAAAATCAGTTTCAGAAATTATTTATTTCGATAAAGTGTTGATGTTAAAAACATGCTGTTTGTTATATTTCGGTAAAAATACCAATGAAATTATTGATAATCAAAAATGATGTTTGGGTTAATTACAAAATAGAGATCAAATTGTTTACCAGGTGATATTTATAAAATGATGTGTTTGTCGAAATGGGATTTAAATTTTTTTATCGTTTCTTATGATCTAAAAAACGATTTTACAATGCAAATTTGCAAAACTCGTTCATAATAAGAAAAATAGCTAAAACCCTACTTGGATCAAAAAAGGGTTTTGCGAACTTTGAAGTCAATGAGTGCCCCCACGGGTTTTCTTCCAGCTGATCTTGCGAAGGTCGCCGCCCTTCACCCAGACGAGAAATTCACACTCCCTTACTATGAAAAAGAGTCTTATCCCAAATACACATTTGTGGTTATCGACACTCCAAAACCAACATCACTGACAGTTGCCATTTTTGTTGTTCCTCAAGGTAGTGAAAACGAGTACCACTACGCCTGCCCAGAAGGGAATCGAGATTTGTCAGAAGCCATTTCGGCAGAGCGTCTTCTTTTAGTCTACATTGATCCACACTACACCGTCCCTGACCTTGCCTCGATCATCCCCGAACTCTCTAATATTTCAAAAACCCTTATTCCTTCAACCCTGGTTTCGGGTGATGCGCCAATTTTGACTGCGGAAGAAGGTCTTGGCCACAGGAAATTACTTTTCGAGAAGAAGTCGCAGTACAATGGGAAGGTGCTTGTCGAAGAAATTGAAAACGACGACAAGACCGCGACACGGCGACTCAAATTTGACGGGTTCCGAACAGTCGTGCAATCGGAGGCTGTCGTTGAAAACGGGAAGTTGGATGTCGAGAAGTCTATTCAAGCGTCGCCCTACCAGGACGCGATAAGGAGAGGGCTTGTGTTCTTCTGGAGGTCACAGAGTGACTTGCCTTTCCGAATTGTCATTATCGGAGCCGGTGGGTGTACGTTAACTTTAGGTATTAAGAAAGTGCTTCCGGAGTCGCGTATAGTCTCTGTTGATATTGACGAAGTTGTCGTTGAGGCTGCGGAAAAGTACTTCTTTGCGGAACACGAAGAAACGACGAAGGTCATTACGATGAATGGCATTGAGTACTTAAAAACCCTTGCGAACAAAGCCACGGAGTCTGCGTTACAGAACGCGGTGCACGCAGTCATCATTGACGTTGATAATAAGCCAAAAAGTGACGAGGAGTTGACCGGACCACCTCCACCTTTTGTCCAACAGAATTGTATTGTTGATATGATCAAATCACTTTTTGTCGCAAACATGAATTCTATCACACCACCACTTGTCATTTTTAATATTGTTACTCGTAACGACATGTTGAGAAGAGAAACAGTGACTAAACTTGCAGCATACTTCAAACAAGTGTATATCTGGCAAGGTGGTAACGATATCAATTGCATTGTCTTCGGGTTCCCTAATGAAGTGCAAAGTTATAACATCGAAAAGGACTTTAAGGATAATAAAGGATTTGAAGATTTCTTGGATGGATTAACTAGGTTCAAGTGATTGTTTGGTTTTTGCTTGTTTTTTGTTATATTTTCATTGGTTTTTACAGTTAGAAATGGCTTTTTATATTGTGGAAAAAGGAATAAAAGCAGTGTTCATTGATTTGATTGAAATAACATTTCAATTCAATAATTTCAAAATTGTATGATGGAAAAATCGAGTTTTTATAGAATTTAAGTATTTAACTAATAAAAAAGTTGGAGTTAATATTTTTAAGTTCTTTTGAAATGTGAAAAGGACTTTCTATTTAAATATTATTATTAGTTTTTTATAGTATGATAATATATTTTTTTTTAATATGTTTTTATTGATATTTATATAATATAAATATAGTATTAAATTATTATTTGAATGTTCATTTCCATGTTTATTGAATTGAAAAAAAGTTGATTTTAACTTCAACTTTAAGTGTAACTATTCAAAAAAAATAATAAAACTGCAATATTTTTTCTTATAATAAACTTCCCAATTATTAGATAAACAGTTCTTTGACACACAATGTTTTATTTGGTAAGGAAAAGAATATATCAAAAAAGAAGACCAAACAAGTATTTTTTTTTCAGTAATTACCAGGTAGAAACTTATTCACTATAACCAAAGAAAGATAAAGCATATGAACATATCGGACTGGTATTAACCCTGTTCATAAATTGGTTTTAGCCATTATCTTCTGAAC
>NW_004440111.1:71055-77325 GCF_000330505.1 Entamoeba invadens IP1
ATTAATTTGTTTTAGTCATTTATCTTCTGAACTATTTATTTACATTTTATTGTACTTTTATAATAAAATGAGTGTTATTGTAAATCAACAATTTACATTTTAGCCATAATACTCAACCTTATATATAACTTTTATAAGTAATTTTTGATTAAATTAAACTATTTCAATAGTTGAATATAAAAATTTTTGTTATTTTTGAAATTTAATGTAACTAATAAATTAAATTAGTACTATTGAAAATAATAAATATACAAGTGTTTAATAAGGCTTAGTTCAGCATAAGGTTAAGCTACTATTTCAACGTTTTTTGACTCACAAGGCGTAAATGATGTAGTACATATTATAACTTATTGTTAAAAAAAACATTAAAATAATTTTCTCAGTATTAATAAATTAAAAGTTATACAAATATATATAATACATACAACACCTACAACCACCACATTAATAACAATGAAATAGTCGAAGTTATTAACTTCGAAGTCAATTTTTTTCCAAACACAAAAAGTGATATTTACAAACTTTATAATTTATTCTTATACATCATCACAATTAACTTGATAGAAAATGATATAATAAGTAGTCTTATATACATTGAAAGTAGTTTGTTAAATATTTTGCCTATTTCGTTAAATGTACTTGAAATAAATACAAATTCAATTGGTCTACAATTCGCTTCTTTCAAATATACTCTCCACACAAAATCCTTTTTTTAAAAGTTATTTAAATAGTATTCTATATTATAATACCATACTTCGATAGTTCAAAAACAAAGAAGACATTTCATTTGTTCTGAAAATGAAAAAACATTAATCCAAAAAAGTTACTTTTAACTAACCATTTTATGGTCAAAAGTGGATTTGTTATTCATTTCATCAACAACTTGGGGTACCTCTTCCGAAAGTAAATTCAAATTGAAAGGGTGTTAGTAATAGGATTATTACTAATATATTTTATTGTAGGGTTTTTTCAAATACCTCACAAGTAAAAATAAAATGTATTATATATTATAACAATTTATTTATATTGTTATAATACAAAACTAATGACTCTTTATTGTTCATTATCTTTTTTTTGAAAATCAAGAGTTTTCAAAAAACAAAGAGTTTTTTAATTAAAGATAAACAAAGTATTTTTAAACAGATTTTTATGTTACTAATTATAAAAAATATAAAAGTTTTTTTGTGTAAGATAATTGCCTGAACGATTGTCAAACATAAGGAATATCAGTTTACCTTTCAAGTGAACATTATCGTTTTAATTACAATGAACGTATTAAAGTTTTTGCAAATGTTTATATATACTATAATACAGTGATTAATTTAATAATTAAAACATTCTTCTTGTGAAAACAATTTTCGGCATTCAGAAATGCACCTTTTTGTATTTCTATTTTGTATATTTGCACTCACTGCCAGCAGTTCTGAAGTTTTCGAGTCGAATCAAAACCAAAAGAAACTTAAAGTTGTTTAACTCTTCTTTAAAATAGACATTCAATGATAAAATAGACAAGTGTTATATAAATTCTCCCAATTCACCCTTTGCAATTTTGTAAATCTTTTCTTTTTTCACTTTTTGGTTGATTGCATAAGCAATTTTTGAGCCAAAAACAAGAATGTCTTGCTTAGTCGCGATTACAATTGGGAAGTTATCATTTGTAAGTTGCACAACAAACGTTGTTGAATTGATTCTTTGTATTATGCACTTCCTTTTTTCAAAAAGAATGTCTTCGAAAAAATAAATTGTGTCTTTTCTTCTTCGTGTCTGTGTTCTTCGAGTCACTGTTTTTTCTATAACTCCTTCTTTCTTGTCATACAACGCTCGCTCCTCTAAATGATCAAATAGAAATTTTTGAAAGTCGAGTTGATCACCATCAATTGTCAACGTTTTGATATTCACAAAGGGCACGGTTTTTGTGGCATATGTGTGAGGTTGGCAGATCTCAAGCTCAACATCATCGGTGATTAATGCCAAAATATAGGAAATGAGCGACGCTTCGAAATTCATTCTCTTGCGCACGCGCTCTTGTTGACCATAGTACTTCCGCATCACTTCCTTTTCACAGAGAGTAGTCTTCTCCATTTGGACAGAACTTTTTATTTTTTTGTTCCAAGAATAAAATTGATTCAAAAATCCATAAAAAATGCAAAAATAAAATGATTTCAATTTCACGTTTGGACTGTGATAAAATTGTTTTATAGTAAATGGTTGGAAAAATTAAAGTAATTGTTTGGAAGTCACAATGCCTAAAAGTCAAATCATCAAAGTAGCCTTTTTGAACACTCGCAAACCCTTCTCCACCAACAGAATGAATTCCATCTTTCTTATTGAGAAACATTCGCACATCAATGTCCAAATTTCGAGGTTATTTGGAGGATTGTTTTTTCAAAATTGTTTATAATCATGAAGAAGTATCATTGATTGGTACTTTATCGGCAAAAACTTGCACGATTATTTTAATTATTTATTTTAACTATTATCAATTACTTTGTTATTAAAAGGACATTTTTAATTTTACATTATTAAGTTGTTTGTCAATTTTCATTCCATGTCTGGTCTTATCTGTATTAATTATTTACTAATTTCCGACTTCATACCATGATGTGATCTAATATTCATTTTGTGTTCATTTAAATCTTGATGTATGATTACGAACTCAGAAAAACTTCAACGAAAAAAGGAATGATTTGTGCTTGTTAATAATGGAATTGTTGCGACAATTCGTCTAAATATTTCAAAATATTATAATTATCTAAAAATATCGCAAATAAGTGTTTGACCAAATTGCTGGAAATAATTTTGTTTTTTGTTTTAAAAAATCCATTTGTTATTTATTATAGTTATTGAACTATAATTATTTAATTTTTAAAAATTTGATTTATTAATATTTCTTAGTTCTTCCCTTTGGGGGTTTTTTTAGATAAAACCAAATTATATAATTTTTATGGTTTCATTGGGTGTTTTTGATATATTTTTTTATTTGCGATTCATGTTTATAGTTAGTTATTTTTCTAATTAAAATGTTTTAACCATTATTATAAAGAAATAAAATGTTTTTTAAAATACATTTATTTTTTTTTGATAAATTTTGTTGTAAATTATTATTGGATAATAATATTATTAGATTTATAATAAATATTTTTATTTTACTAAAATAATATAATTATTTTTAATTCTAATATAGTTTTGTGATATGTAAAATTTTATTTATTAATAATTTTTATTTTTATAAATTGTTATTAATTTTTTTGGCTTTTTATTTTATAATAATAATAAATTAAAATAAACCATATTTTTAATAACGATTAAATAAAATAAAAATGTAAAAAATTGTTTAATTATTTTAAAAATATAAATGTGTAAATTATTTTAGTATATTTACAATAAAATAGCATGTGTTAAAGCAATGATATTCGTCTCTCTTGATAACATAAGTAACAAACATGCATTTATTATAATAATAATAAATACATTATTTTTCTAAAATAAATATTTTTACGTTCTTTTTCGAATAGCTAATGAAATTGGATAATTTGATTTGTCATTTTTTTGTTTTGGTTTTTATTGCGATAATTTTTTATCGCAACTTTTTAAAAATTAGTCATAAATTGCATAATTATTGTTAATAATTTTATTTTCAAAATAACACATCGAGTATTTTATCATTTCATAAATCACAATGAATATTTTTAATTTTCTCACCACCTGTAATTGTTTAGTGTGTTTAATATTAATAGCAAGTATTTAGTCAATAATTACAAATATTATAAGGTATATTTTAAATGATAATTGATAAACATTTTATATATTTATCATAATTACAACAATTTGATATTTTAAGAAATGTTAAATAATAAATAAAAATAGTTTATTAATAATATAAAATAATAAGTTACAGTTATAATAATCTATTATAATTTAATACTATAAACTAAAATGATTAAAACTATAAATTCAAGATAAAAACTTAATACTTAAAAATTAATTAATTCAAACCAACTTTTTTTAAAAATAGTTTTATAACGAATATTTCTTAATAATTGATATAAATTAGAACAACTACCATTCAAGTTTGTCTATTCTAACAAGACAACAACATATCAAGTTCGATATATTTAAGAATACTTACTTACAACATGACAAGTCGTTTTTCAATCACAGTGGTTCTTCGAAGACAACTTTATTAACTCTATCCAAACTTAACTTAGAAAACCTGATTCAACTTCTATCCTGATTGTTCCCTTACAAAAAAGTGTTCATCTTGTGTGTAAAAAGACAAATGGAAAAAATCAGTCATTAAGTAACGACAACCTTCGTAGAAAAACACTCAATAAAAGACACAGCATTAGTCGACCGTGAGCGCATCGACAGGACACACACGTGTGCACTCTCTGCACTTGCAACAATTATCGATGTTAACAGGGGTGCTCTTTTTATTGACGATATCAAGAACTCCCGTTGGACAGATGTCGACACACGCACCTTTCTGTTATTTCTCTTTGTACGATTCGTTTCCTTTCACCCTTAATGTATTGAACTCTGACGTAATAATGTAAACAAACCACACCCAATACAATAGTCAGCTACATGTGAGTCGGTGACATAAAAACACGCAAAAATGGTTTTACAAACTGTTGACTGTTATTGTCTTCCCATCTGTGTGATAGACTTTAGACATCTCACTTTACTGTTTTCAAGTTTCTTTTGGATTTTTTCTTTTTTTTGCTCGTATTTCATTGGTTTTTTGTGCCGTTACGATATTTGTTAGGTCGTCATATGTTATTTAATTAAATATTGTTTTTTTTTTGATTTGTTGACCTTCTACTTTATTTTATTTTTTTATTATTAAAGTGCTATATTAATAATGTTATTTTTCAATTATTTGTATTAATTGAATAATTAATATATTTTTGAATTTGTAATAATTGATTAATTTATTTAATAACTTGATAGTTGTTATAGAAGGACCAATTCTTTTTAATCCTTTAAAAATAACCAACCAAATTCTCACTGAAATAGTTTATCTGTGTGGATTAATTATTTTGTGTGGACTTTTTTTTTATTTGAAACCCCAAATATTCTTTTCAACTATACAGTATGACAAGTTTAACTAAAACGACAAGTTTGGGTTAAATGGTATAAATTATAGTTCAATTATAATAAAAATTTGAACTATAACTCGAACTAATTATTTTCTTTTTTATAATCAAATTTATATAAAAAATTGAATAATTAAAAGCAAGTCAAAAACCCAAACACACATAAAGAATAAGAAAGCTATGAAATTAGTAAAGATAACTATAAACTATCACGCGATGATGATCATTAACATTTTAATGTAATCACAAATAATAAAATGTGTTATTAAGATTTATCCTATAAAGTCACCATAACTTTTCAAATATTATTCAATTATAAATTCGGTCTAACCTCCCCAAAGTGAGAAATGAATAATAAATGAAAAACATTCATTCGTTTTTATGAATGTTATTTGGTTTAAAGTCAATAGCAGTATTTCCTCATCGCGATAGGAAATATTGCCAATTTATTGTATTTGCAATAAAAATAAAGTAATACAACCGTTTATGAATAAGACAGTGTATGGTTTGACGTGTTTGAACTCAACGAGACAAACACGTTGAAACATACAAAACAATACTTAAAATGTGTTTGGGTTTTATTATTAAAGATTCGACTCTTACATAAAACTATAGAATTAATAATAATTTAAATATTATTCTATTTAATTATTATATTTTTTTTCTAGTTTAAACCACTGTTTACTATTATAATTAGTTTTAAACCATTAACATGAACCATTTAAGTCAAACTATTCCATTTAAGACAAACTTGTCTCACCATATCCTCATTATCTTAACAAAAAAAACAAATAATAGTTCAAATGAATAAATAATATAAAACTTGCCAACAATGCGTGATAAACAAATCACATGTTTATAAGAATAAACGGGGCAGACCTTTCCCACCCTCACCCCGTCTAAATATAGAATTAATTTACTATATTTTATAATTTTTTAATTATAATTATAGTAAATGGGCGTTTTGGAAGATATTAGGTCTGGTTCCCGAATTCAGGAAATGCCGAAAATTCACCTCGAGTTAGTGGAAACTGAGAAAGACGGAGCATTGAAAAGAAGGTTCTAAAGGCCACACTCAAACAGTCTGTTTGTGCACCGTTTCACCCACTTTCCAAGTCCTCCCTTGGCGCGGATCCCCCCTGACCCCCCCCGCAAGCGGGGGGGGGGGGAA
>NW_004440111.1:77425-87854 GCF_000330505.1 Entamoeba invadens IP1
AAGAACAAATAGCGTTCTCAAAATACATCTTTATCATCCCAAATTTCTTTGTGTAAATATTTATTCGACATCATTTTCAAAATTGGATTTTTGTCATCCAATGATCACACCCATTAATTTGGATAAAACAGAAAAAGTTATAGAATCCAACCTCAAAGATAACGGGAAGAAACTTGACTTGGATGAAATACACGACAATACATTTAAATATTGGAAAGATTTTTCGCATATATATTTTCTCCCATTTGCAAAAAAATATCTTTCCGCCCAATCTTAAAGAGGTACTCTTTTATTGATAATTCATTTGTATTTTGTCTGATCAATACAATCTGGATGTTATTATTGTAAAAATAAATTTAAATGATACAGTAAAATTTTTATTAGTAAGTCTTCATTAAGAGACATTTTAATTGATCGAAATAAAATACACTTATTGGGGGATTAAAAAACAAGTCCAAACAACAAAAAGTTTTGTTGAGATAATCATTTTTGTATTATTGGCATTTGAACAGAAAATCACGAAAATAAAAAATAAACAAACAAGATATATCAGAAAGTTAAAAATGAAATAATCATAAATCATTTAATCGTTCTGGAATTGTTTTCAACTCTTCATTTTGTCGTATGTTATAATTAAATCTTTTTCAATTTCTCTATTGCTTCTTCTTCCATTTTAATATATTTTTTTTTAGCTCTTTCGCCTTTTATTTCCTCTTTGTTATTTTTTTCAATTTCTTCAGATTTAAACAAATAATGTGTTTTGAGTCTGTTTATTTTTGCCAAATCACAATATTTCTCATCTTTTAAAGGTGTTGGAGGTAGGTTTTATATTTTAAGTCTTGTGGTGTGTCATCTGGATGTGGTAATTATTGAACACAACTAACCCAATACAAGGCATGTTTCCACGAATTTTTCATTGACTTATCTTTGATGTTGTTCTTCTAGCATTCTGAGATGAAATTCATAGTATCACTTATTATGATTTTTGGAATATGATCTTCATTTACCACTTCTTTTGCCTTTGTGAATTCGTTACAATAATAACGGCAAAAAAATGCGTTAGATAGTGATTTTTGAGTGACAGGATAATTTCAGAGTCACATAGCTAAAACACAAAAATTGTGTTTTTGGTTAGAAAAACAAGTTTTTTTAATTACAACTTAAACACGTTTTTTTTCTAGTTGAGTCTTAATTATTATACCACTTTTCATCACAAACAATGTCTTCCAACCATTATCTAATTGGTGACTTGGTGCGTTGTCTAATATCAGCAGAATAAACCACTTTCGTTGACTCAACTCTAGATCTTACTCCTTCGGGCATTTATAAAACAAACAACTGGTCACCCAGAAGTTCCACTGAGAAACAAATTTTTGACATTGCTATATTCAGTATTTTCTAACCATCTTGGCTTTACTGATTTACCAACAAACAAAAGAATTACTTTTCTTTTTGAAATTGAACAACATACTAGAACCGTGATTCTATCCTTTGGTTTTTTACCTCCGAAATTTTCTGAATTGTCTGATATTTTTTGATGCAAAAAGTCGATAGAAATAAGCTGTCTCGTCCACATTAAAAATATCATCTATTTCAAAATTTTCTATTTCACTTTTTATCATATCTATTTCTAATAAATATTTTGTAAGGTCGACATCATTTGATCCGCCAATTGTTCTTTTTGAATTTAAGTGGTGCCTTTTACAAATATTGTCCATCTACCCACGAGAAAATTACAAACCATCAATTCCCAATTTTGAGCACATTGCTCTGCAATATGTCGTATATCTACTAATGAAATTGGTGTATTGGATTCTCATATTTCTTTGATGATATCAGGAAGCATTTCTTCCAAATTTTCACGTTTCACGTTGTGTAGTGTTTTGGTTTGGGATGCTGTTGTGAGTGTTAAATATTTGACCGGTGAAATATTTATATAAAAAAATTTTTATAACCTCTTTTGAAGGAAACTTTATATTTTTTTTTCCAAATGAGTGAATACAAAGCTTTTTCTTCTGGGTTTGGTTCTTTTAACCATGTAAAAAGTTGTATTTTTTTACATTTAGTTTAATTCGCCTTTTAGTTGGGTTTGCAAAAGACGTTATTTTTATTTGAATTTGCTATTTATTTTTATGATGATATATTTACTGTTATAATAATTTCAGTTCTGTAAAATTGATATTTTTATAACAGTAAATGTTTTTTATTGGTTTTAATATAGTAATTAATAGAAAAAAATATAAAAACACTAATGAGGGGTTCTATTTGTTTCATTTTTTTTCTCTAAAGGAGAGGTTTTACTGTAATTTATAAATTGAGTATTATTTTTTTAATTGTTTCCAAATTTGGATCACTATCAATTATATTTTCTGGAAATTTACAGTTGTAAATTTCCTGTATCTATGAAATCAACATAATCCACTTATTCTCAGTTCACTATTTTTTACAATTATTAAAATGATTATTATTTTTTTGTTGAAAGTAAAATAATTCAAAAAAAAACTTTAAAATTTTTAAATGGCTTGAACATATAAGTTTGTGGTGTGTTTATTTGTTTTTGTGAATGAAATAAAAAATTGTAACAATGAAATAATTTGTAATAAAAAATATATTTTTGCATGGTCTATTTATTTTAATGCTGGACTAATAATTGTAGGCGGTGTTTAATTTAAATATGTGAAGAAACAATTTATTTTTTTTTAAATAATTAATAAATTAACTTAATAATTATTGAAAATGGTGGAAATAGAAAACCTGGTGAATAACTGTGTATAAAAAATGATTTAACACAAAACTTGAACAATAAAAAGATATTAAGCTTAAAATTAATATTTTTTAAGATATTAAAATGAATGATATTTTCGATCGTTAATATAATCATGTGTTATAATCATTTATAATTCCCGATTTTTTTTAGTTAATTTTTAATCAAAAAACCAATGATTTAAAAAAAAATCCAATAAAAACTAAGAACAAAAGCAAGAAAACATTTCAAGACAAAAGTACTAAACATCGATACAATCAAAATTTGCAAGAAAGCTTAGCTAATAGATAACCTTGTTGAATTTATGATTAAACACAAAAAATAATTGCACACGTTTATTTGTTTGAGCAGTTGTTAATTTTTTAAAAAATTTCCAAATGTTAAAGAATACCAATATAAGAAAAGCAGACCTTTTTAATGTTTCGAGTAGCACCATCAAAGATATCGAAAGTTATAATGGCAATGAAATAAGTAATGCGTGGAAAGTATCAAAAAATGAAAAAATATAAGTGCTCGTCATTTCTAATTCGATTCGTGAAAACAAAACACACTTGAACGGTATTTTACCAAAACTGTTGCTCAGTGCAGATGAAAGCGATTTCATTCCCTTTACTGACGAGAATGAAGCACATAGTATTATTAACCCAAATGCTCCATTTACAAAGTATTATAATGTTGATAGCGGTATCAGGAGAGTCACACTTCTTGCTGGAATATTTGGAGATGAACAACATTGAAGCCCCCTCGTTATTTTTCATAAAACAATTGATAACGAGTTGAGTGAGTATTTCGAAATGAACAATGTATTGTTTGTTTAACAGAAAATGGGTTCATCAACATCTGTCTTTATCATTTGTGGCATCAGTATTGTCTTGGTCCCCAGCTTGATATTAGGAAAAAGAACTTTTCTAATGAATGGGCAGTCATTGTTCAAGACAACTTTGTTGCTCATGTCCATAATGAGTGCCACCAAGGGTTTGTTGAAAAAAAGTGGCTGAGCTCAATGTTTGTTTTTATAGTAATCATTTGAGCCAACCACTTGATGTTGTTGTATATGGTTTTCAAAGGGTTTGTTTTGTTTGTTTTGTCGTATTTATGTTATTATTATAACATTAAATGGTTAATTATTTATAATAATTATAACAAAGTACAGTGGTGGTATAAACCCACTTAATTTGGAATAAACCCATTTAAGTGAGTAAATTTTGTGAAACTTTGGTTGAACTTTAAGCAAAAATAGAAAAAACTTAAGTACCACCATTTATAAATAGAAAAATGGGTTTGATTGGGTCTTTTCTTTGTTTTTTGAGAAAAAAAGTCATTTTTGCTCGAGAAGAAAAAAAATATTTGAAATGGTTTTTTATTTTAATTAAAATAAACTTAAAATATAGCTTTTGTTTTTTACAAAATTCGTTTTGAAAAGTATTTTCTTTTAACAAAAAGAAGCTCAAAAAAGGTTCAAAAAGTGAAAAAAGAACAATAATGAACACAATGGACTAGCTTGAAAATAAAAGCCGGATTGGATTTGTGGTCTTTTTTGTGCACATTATTTCAATGATTGTTTTTTAACAAATAACATTAAAAATTTTTTTCATAACAGTTGTTGTTAAGATTCAAAAGAAGATGATAGAAATATAAAAAACATAAACGAATGAATAAAAAAGACGAGAATTCAAACAATAACAATGACAAATAAATGACATTTAAGGAACAATAAGAGAAAAAACGGGATAATACGAAGAATTGAATTTTTTGGATTGAGATTGAATTGATTATTTTTTAATTTATAAACTTCAAAGTCGGTATTTTTAAATTAAACTTTTGAGCTTTTGTTGAAAACTGTTTTAAAGAAACATTTGGATCAAAAAATAAGTTACATTTTGTGTAAATCGTAAAATGTGGTTTTTTACACAAAAATGTAAAAATTATACACTTTTTGGTCAAATACCAAATGGATTCTGGATTCGACAAGTTTTCCACTCAAAGCATTAAAAACAGTGTTTTAACTTGAAAAGGACTTAAAATATCATAAAGTCTTCACCAGAACAAAGCAACATATAGCCCAAGGTTTGCAAATGTCATGGAATAAATTTTAATTGATTATTTTTTTGTTTTTTTTGTTATAAAAATGTTATTTTTAATAAAAAATAATTTGTTATTATTAAAATGTTTTTGTCTTATAACATAATTTCAGTTTTTTTAAATTTTTTGTTATTTCCAAAAATAAAACCAAAATTTACTCACTTAAGTGGGTTTATTCCAAATTAAGTACTTAAATATTGCCACTATATTTATTTATAAAAACTAATCGAATACAAATAAATTAGTAAAGTTGCCAAAGAAAAGGTTGGCGATTCAATTGTATTGAAAGAAGGAGAGGTCGCCAAAGTCAAAAGGTGTGTCAAAAAAGAGATATAATTGATAACCTCTACAGTTACAAAGAACTTCGCCCTTTAAAAATTGAAGAGCCAAGAACAAGCTCGCTTACCAAACAAAATGTGTCAACAATCACTTCTTTTAACAGAGATATAAGAACAAAAAATTATCCTTGCATCTTTACACGTTTGTGGCTTTGTTAAAAAGCAAATGCAAGTCACAAAGAGCACATGCAAAACAGATTATTAATACAAAATATTCTACAATCCAGAATACACCAGACACATCAAAGATTTTTCAGTGAACCGTATTCGATTGTAACTCAACACTTTGTTAAAAGACTTTCAATTGATGTGAAGGATGTGGAAACTCGACTTAATAAGATGAAAAATATTTTCTTAGCCAAAAAATTAATATTTAAGTTTTGAGTTTCATTTTAATAGTTCTGGTAATAATAAAGATTTTGATTGTAAATAAAAGTTTAAAATTTAAACAATGTAAAAAAGTTCTATATATTTAAGATAATAGAACAATACATTATAAAATCAAAAATAGACGGTTTTATCTGTTTATATTTTGGCAACTCATGGTGTATTGCAAGTAATTTGACAAAGTTTTGATAATTAACAATCATCAATATCGCAAAGACAGAGATTACAATAACTTAACACTTAATTATCAAAAAAGACAATTTTGTGTCTGTTTATTTTGATTTATTGTTTTGAACTTTATATAAACTTTAAAATAATAACAAAATTAAAAAAACTATAACTTAATTAACATAAATATCAACACCAAATAAATGTTTTTTATAAATATAGGGTTTTAAATATCCAAAAAATGAATGAGTTGGTAGCGATGCTTATTGAAGAAGAACAAGAAGAACAAGAAGAACAAAAAGATGAAATAAACTACGGACAAAATGAAAATGAAATTGAAGAGGAAGACATCGAACGCGAAGAAAATGAATACTATGATTTTGAAGACGAATATACATACGATGAAGGTATTAAATTAAATAAACATGAAGTCGAACAAATAGTCAAAGAAGTGATTGAACAAAAAGATAGTAGAAAAATGTTTGAAAACAACAAAAAACAAAACCAGTGAAAATAACAGTTTATCAAGAAGGCAAAGTTTTTGAAAGTAAGACAATAATTTGGAAATCATCTATACCTCAATGTACACCAAATGTTGCATTTGAAGAAAAAACCATCCATACAGTTATAAACAAATAATTTTTTTGAAACGTTTTTATTTTTTAATGATCAATTTTTATGTAATATTGTCAAATCCACGAACCAAAGAATTGATGTAGAGAAAAAAGACTAACTTATATAAGATACTATATCAATTCATATGAAACAATATTACATGAAATAAATATTTTGGAAAGTGGTCTAAAATATACAACTGTTTACAGTGAGCAAATAAAAAAGTAGATTTGGAAACAATCAAAAAGTGGTTTTTTGAAAACACTTCTCTTATCAAACAAATACCAATTTTTGAAAATCTATATTATTTTTTTTCATGTGAAAACTCGTTTTCTCTTAAACATACAGAATCTTTTATTTTTGTCTTTATTGTTACCACTGAACTATGAAATTTTTATGAAACTGGATCTAATTAAACAAATTGAAACAAGGAATGTATTAGAATGTCTAAAGTGTTTACAAAAAATGGAAAAGAAGGAGAACACAAAAGTTTTCATTCAATCAACCCAATTTCAATTGATAAGCTTCGTGTGTTTATTGGGATTATAATTATTTCCAACACTTATTTTAAAGATAAAATAATGGAGTCTATTTTTAAAAATTCCAATATAAATACCAAAATGTCATATGCAGAGTTTAAAGATATAATGAGGTGCCTTCGTTTTGATGATCTGAAAACAATAAAAGAACGAATTGAACTTCCATTCACTGCTTCTGTAGACGAAATTGTTAAGATTCTCAACTATAAATTTTTAACATTGTACAATCCTTCTTAATTTATTACCGTTGATGAACGTATTATTCCATACACTGGAAGGTTTAGAGATAAAAGTATTAATGAAAGACAAACCATATCAAAGAGGTATACGCGTTGATTGTGTTAACGATGCAAAAAATGGTTATTTGGTTCAATTTAAATATTTTTCAAGACCAAAAAACAATTATTTGGTCAAAACACACAACAAAAAACAATTAAAGCTGTTTATTCAAAAATTGAGTTTACTCAAACTGAAATAATTGAACTAATTTATTCTCAAAACAAGTTCTTTCAATCAGAAAAAAAATCAAGAAGAAGTTATTCAAACTGATTATTTTAAAAAGGATCTGAGTGATTTAAAAATCGAACAATTATTTATTGATATCTATTAAAAAATAGATTATTTGATCATTGTGAAAAAATATCATATCTCAGATGAAAACTTACATAAAATCATTGAACAAGTTCGGGTTTTTAAAGGAAAAAAATAAAACATCGAAAAACAAAAAATGAAACTTTTATGGACAAATTAAAAAATATCATCAATAAGTATTCAAAACTTAAAAGAAAAACAACAACAAAAAGAAAGAAGAAATAGTTTTAGAAAAGAAACAAAAGTCCAAATAACTGAGCCTTCGGAGAGTCAACTTAAAAAACGTTCTATAAACTAATATCTCCATTTTTGGAACATATCGTTGTGTTGTTACAGATAACTTATATTAAACACAAATGGTTGTTGATAAATACAAAAGTATGGGTAATATGGTATTTGGTAAGTTGTATAATAAGGGTTGTACATTAATAGTGATATATTTTGTGTTTCTGGTTGTAAAACTTGACAAACACTTCCAACTTCCTCATTATTAACATATAAAACTTCTTCTTCAATCAACGATGTTCTTTCGTCTTCAAGTTCAGAGGTTTCTTCGTTAAAATCGTCATAATTTTCTAATAAAGAAATGTCAAATGTTTCACGTTCAACGCGATTGAGTGGATTTTTGTAAAATCGTCTTATACTTTCAAAATATGCGTCTAAAGCAAAGATATCTTTTATATTATAAAAAGATTTCTTTCTTAAATCTTCGAAGTAGTTATCCTGGTTTGATGATGTATCTGTTATTGTCCAATTGTGTACTTCAAATTCTGCAGCAATAGAGTTAGATTCGTTTTAAGTAATGATGTGTTCATTAAACAATAAAGTATAATCATATTCGTCAATTGTACCGATTTGTAATTAACTTGTATCTTTAATTAGTTCGTTTTATTGTAATTTCTTTAAAACATTCTCGTTTTTTTCTTTGAGTATATATTCTGAACATCGGTGAATTGATTTCAATTTCAATATTTTCGAAACTTGATCTAAAAAATCAACAAATGAAAGATCAATTTTTTAAAATAAAATTGTTTATGTTTTAAGTATATGATTTACAATAGGAGATGTTTGTCTTCTAGTATGTACTTTGAGTTCATTTTTTTACGATCACTTTCAAGTACGAACATTATCAAGTCAACCAAAGTTATGACGTCGACCTTCTTTTGAATTTTGAGGTCCAAAATTGAATATGAATTTTCGGAAATATTGTCCGCGTAGATTATACAAAACAACACCATATTTTTCTTTCAAATTTTGGAGGTCGTATTTCGTTTCTAAAATACGTGTTTGTCAAGTAAGTTTTTAAAAACTTAAGGAAATGAGTGGGAACTCTGGTGTTAATTAATTCAATTTATTCGAATAGATAGTTGAGAAGATTAAGGTTGAGAAATGGTACAAGAAGAAATGCACTACAAATTATCCGCATAATAAATATTTTAAAATCAATGTATTTAATATAGTAATGACTACACTCAATCGCACTTCATTTGATTTTTCTCAAAATACTTTGAGAAAAATGAAAAAACAACCGCTAAACTCAACAAGAGGAAAAAAGATGTTCAGACACTTTATAGTAGCCATTTCAAAGTCGCTAATTAAGATTTTGTGTTTATAAAAATTACAAGCCTACGTTGTTTGGCCAAATTTTCAACCATAGTAAATGCTTCTGCATTATTCACTTTCGACTTTCTAAGCATTTTTATAAAAATGCAAGAGGACGCGAAGTTGTTGACGAATGAATGAAGTATATATAATTGACCATCCGAGTTTACAATTTTAAACGTCCCATCACCAAACACCAAGTCAGATTCACTCAATAGGAACAATCCGGATACCAATCCAAAAATTGTGGCTTCACCAACTTTAAATGCCATTATAAGAGAAGAGTTAGAGCCAAATGCAACAATACAAAGTAAACTAAAAACCACTTTTGTATTTCATCTTATTATTTATATTTTTGTGGTTTTAAATGATACAATTATAACAAAAAAATTAAAATATATTTCTTCTTTAAACAAAAAAGTACTTTTCAAACATATACACTCGTTATTGTAAACAGTATAATACTAATATTATATCGATATTGATCATTTATTATTAAACAATCGAGCTGTTTTGATCAATAATATATTAATAATTTAAATAATATTTATTATTTTTTTATTTAACAAATTATTCACAAAAAAATAAAAAAACAAACCAAAAATTGTTTCTTTAAACAACAACTTGATTATCTATAATAATAATAGTTTATTACAGATGCCACTGGAACAAATAATGATCAAGAACTTGTTTATAATACTTATGTTTGTCTTTTATTAGTTTTAATTGACTTTTGAAAAAAACATCAAAAACGAACTTTAAATAATAATATGTATTTGTTTATTTCATTGAATATACACAATTTAGTTTATAAATCTTTATATACAATAGATACATTTAATACAATACAACAATTAACATAAAAATAATCGTACCGTCAACACGGTATATTAAATATAATATGGTGCATTATCTCTGCTCTATTTTTATGAATATCAATTAAAAAACCAAGTTCAATAATTATCAATCATCAATGAAAATATAAAAACCATACTTTACTATTTATAACAAAACAAAGGTAAAAAACAATGCACGGTAATATATAAATTGTGCCGATTTCGGACACCCTTCGGGAATCCACAATCCTCCCAATTTCGTCGCTTCGCTCCGTATTTAAGGTTTAAATATTTTGGGGTTATTTTTCAGTTATTTTAAAGTGATAATTTAAATTTTTCTATTTTAAAATGTCAACCACCATTGAAAGAATAATTATAGTTATTAAAAAGAAATGTATTTATATTACAGAGTTGAATAATCACGAAATTGATTTATATAATAAAGTTGAATCTAAAGATTATTCCAAATAAAGACGACACTGTCAATTATCAACCTAGAGTAGTAAA
>NW_004440111.1:87954-98566 GCF_000330505.1 Entamoeba invadens IP1
TAATCTCAATGATTTCAAACCAAAAAATAGACTAATATATGCTGGGAACATATAAAAGATTATTAAATAATTGGTTACGACTCTAAAAAGTCTGAGGATTCATTGTATCCGTACGTATAAATTTTTTTCATTTAGAATTGAATTTTTCTAGTAAAGTTCTCTCTTGTTTTAATATCAAATGTCTTACTAAATTCGAAACTAGGTTTTAATTCTAGTAAGTTAAATGTATAAGATTCTCCCGCGTAGAGTTTCTTATATAATTCAATTGAATTTTTGTTATTTTCCAATAAATTGTTTGGAATACCTTTCATTCTCATATGTAAATCATGTTCTTGTTTATCGTTTGTTAATACATCTATATAAGCTTTCTTACCTAAGAAGTAAGATTCTTTTGAATATACATCCTCAGATAATTCATCAGAATCTGGATGGAATTGTTCTAATTCACCTCCTCTTAATGTTTTACCATATATTTCTTTATATTTTTGTTCTAATAGTTCTATCTTATTTTTGTTTATATGCACTGAATCAGTATCTTGATAATATATATCTATATTTAAATCTTCTGCTAAACACATAACTTCATTCATTATTCTCTTACTCATACTTAATATTTGTACACCAATGAGACATAGAAGTCATCAAATGGTTTTTTTGTTTCAAAACATCTAATATTATCTGATATGTCATACATGGATCTAACTAATGTAAAGTTCTTTTTAAGATACCTATCTGAATCACATTTTACTTTATTATTAATATATTTGTAAACCAAGTCATTTTTAATTGGTTTTTGAATTGTTTTTCCATATGAACTATTCATCAATAATTTATAATTGTTTTGTAACGGATTACCTTCTTTTTTAAGTTGAGATCTTAAATTGATTATCTTTTCAATTTCATTACTAAACACATTAGATTTACAACCAGTCCAATAATATCCTCTAATAATATTAAACTCTATTTGTTGAAATTTAATCATATCTTCAAGCATAATATTATCTACTCTCGTTTTACAACATTCATTAACATTATTATTACTTTTTTATCTTTCTTAGTTATAATTGGGAAGTGTAAATGTTTGTTAACCTTGGTTATTTCTATTTTTACAATAAATGCTGATATATAACGTTCATATGTTGGTTCTAATTGTTGTTCTAACATTAAGTGATTTAATATAGTTTTATTACATGATTCTTGTGGGATTACTATAGGTTTTCCAGTTGCTAGTTTTAACCTATGTATAGCGCTAGGATATAATGAACATGCGTCATAATCATATAAATCTTTAGTAACATGTTGTTTTGTATTATCTCTACACATATTTCTACCTCCATATACTGCACACTGTATAAATTCTCTAAATTTCCCAGAATATTGCATTAAGTTTGAAATTTGTGTGTAAACATGTAATTTGAAATAGTGATTAGCTAGAGTCGATATACTAATAAAGTTGTCAACATCTATATTTAAACTTTTCAAATTATTATTTCGGAATTTAATATATCCTTCTTTTAATATTCTAACGTCTTGACAACAGTGGAATTTACAATATAATTACATATCGAATTTGTCGTTATCCACTAAACAATTATCAATTTTAGATATATTCTCTTTAAATAATTCATATTGTTCTTTATTCCATCTTTTAGATTCATATTCACCAGCTTCTGAAATTATTCCAATATTATTTTGAATTCTATCTGCGTCGTAGTAATTATAAGGGTATAACTTTTTTTGAATATTAGATGAATCAAACATTTTAGGAAAATCTGATAATTTATTTGAAATCATTGAATAACTATCTTTCAAAACAATTCTTTTTTCGTGATAATTTAGTTTCATTTTCATAGTTTTTCCATCTTTTTAATACATGTCTCAATTCCATATTTTGCTAATAAACATGAATCATATTTCAAATTATGAAAATAAACAACGAAATTGTTATCTAAATCAGATAAAAAGTCTTCTACACACTCGCCACCATATTTACATAAAATTTGAGAAGAATTTTGTTTAGAATAAGCAACACAATGTGCTTTATGATTTCCTTGTGTACTAGCTTCGAAATCTGCATAATAATAAGTATAATTTTTAAATTTAGATTTTTTATTACGACATGTAATGTCTGAGGAACTTCATTCCGTAGTTTTTTACATTGTTACTGGTTTTACTTCAAAATCCAGATAATCTAATAATTCGATTGATTGTTTGACATAATCAGATAAATCAGATGGTAAATGAAGAACATCACTAAGTGAATATGGTTTAAAGCCATTATTATCTCTAATATATAAAATAAGTTCAGATAATTTTATACTGGATTTAGCTCCTGGATTGATTAAATATGAATTTCCTTTCTTTCTATGTTTATTAAACATAAATTCAATTGGTTTGTTGTGTTCTAATGCCCATTCATTTCAACTTTATTCTTAAGATAAAATGGAGTAATTGGTAAATCAACATCTAAGAAATAATGATCACCTTTCATATTTGAATCTCTGAATAAATACATACTAATTTCAGTAGCTTCTTCATTATCTGATCCTATATATTTCATTATTGTATTAGCATGATCTTTACGCTTTAATTCTTCACGTTTTATTTGAATTCTAATATTACATGATTTGAAACTTCATCTATCAATTTAATTTTCTGATATCTTGAATAACAATGAACACGATATAAATCAACAATTTTCTCATCTATTTTATCTTGTTGTAACGCATATATTAAGCAATTATTATTTAATTCAGGTCTAATTTTGTTTTCAACACTAAGAGAATCAAATATTTGTGCTATTTTTAAATATTTAGAGAAACATTTATATTCTTCTGTATAATGATAAGCAAAGAATGCCGCACCATTATTTCGATATTCATTAATTTCATTTTTATAATCACATTCTTCAATTATTAATTCTGTAATAAATAAAGGTTCTGGAACTTCATGTTGAACATAAAATGCAGAATCTGAACTGGTTTCAATTTCATATTGATTATATAAACCAAGAGTTTTGTTTGAAATTGATTTTAGAAATTCATCTATATTTTCTTTAGAATTTAACATATATGTCTTCCAAGTAGTATCAGTAAATCAATATTATAAACTAAATTTGCTGTTGAATCCAGTTTTTCAATTAATTGATTAAAGAACTGACTAATCATACCAATTCGTCTAATTTCTCTTCAAATCCATAATTAAGATCAGCATGAATTTTATTATTATCTACGTCATATGTTACACCTTCTGTTTTATATTCATTATCATTTATTGATCGTTTGTATGGTTGATATTCATCATAAATTTGATCTCTGTTTTCATCTTCATCTATTTGTTCAATATTATTGTTTAAACTCCATTCTAAATTAATTTTGATATTATCATAATTATTAATCATGTATTCGTTTTTTTCTTTCATTCTTAAGTTGATCATTAACATAATTATAATATTCTTGAGATATTGTTTCATCATCTATTTCGGTATTATGTTTTAAACTCCATTCTAAATTCTTTTTATCAAGTTCTTTATGAATTTATGCATTATCTAATTCTTTAATTAATGTTGCTTTTTTATTAATTAATCCAAAAGTTTGTTTATCAGTTTTATTTAATTTATCAAACACAATTCTTAAAAATGGTTGCGCTTAAGGCGCCGCTACGTGTTGTTCTATTTTTTTTTCTAAGTTCAAAATAAACGTTTCTGGATTCAATATTCATTTTCAACAATTCTTTTCTACATTCTCTATTTAAAATTTTAGTAAATGCTCCTTTAATAATTCCATCTTTAATTCTAAAACAATCCAAAATTTCTTCTTCGGAATAATTTTTAGTAAATTTGTGAAAATTCTTTTTCAAGTATTCTTGTGTAGTGCTCATTTAAAATAAGAAAAAATACAATTATCACTTTGAAATAATAACTAAAAAAAATAACCCTAAAATAATTAAACCTAAATAACGGAACGAAGCGACGAAATTGTGAGGATTGAGTGTTCCCGAAGGGTGCACGAAATCAGCACAATTTATATACTACTCCACATAAATAATTTCATCAACATTTTTGAGTAAAATGACTTCCCCAAGGTGTGCAAGTTAAAATTTTTAGTCTTTTTTACAGGGAAAGAGCGTGCAAGACTAAATTTCAGTTGAAAAACATTTTATTAAAAAATGTTATTCATTTCAAAATTGTTTCAAAAAACACACAACCCTTTGGTGCTTGAATTAATAAACTACAAAAAGCAAATTAAATTATAAAAATTGGGTTATGGTTTGTCTATGTGTTTAATGTAAAAACTGTTTTGTTTCAAGAACGTGAATAAATGTCAATGTCTCTTGTGTCAGCGTAATTCAAAGTGACAAGAAAAGGTGTAATAAACATTATGTTTTTCTCTGTGCCATTTTATAGCAAACAATAACAAATAGTCTGTTTAATAGGTGCAGTTCATTGTCTCAAATCGATGTGCACTGTTGTCCAGAACTGGTTTTTCGATAATTTCCATTGGGTTGCTTTCCCGAAATTGTTGCTTAATTTATTGTATTCAAAGTGTGAAAGTTAATAATTGCAACGTCACGAGGTGTGCAAGTTAAAGTATAGTTTAGTAATAACTTCAAAATTATAATTAATAATTAAACTAAAAATAATCTTTTTTTTCAAAATTTCAAAAAATTAATGATTCTATTTTTTTAATAAAAAAATTATAAATTAACTATACCTTAACTTGCACACCTTTAAACTAACTTGCACATTTTGGGAAGTCACTTTAACAAATTTAATATATAGTCTGCGTATATATTTTTATTTAATCTATCCAAATCAACCAAACCAACATTTTCTAAAAATACCAGTACAAAAAATGAACTTATATTATAATTAACCTCAATTCGATAAAAATATCAACATAAAATAATAATAATTATTGGAAAATCAACCATATTTTTATTCCAATAATATTTACGAATAGAATAATTAAAACAAATTTTCAAGAAACAAGTTTAAATCTAAACAAATTAACACAAAAATAATGAAAATTAAAAGACATAACAAGTTTTTTCAACACGATGAATACCCATGTTAGTGATAGTCTCCGACAGTTTTCTGTGTGTTAATTCCATTTAATTTCAAAAAATGAAACAAACATTTGCCTTTAATATTGTGTCATAATAATAACCTTTAAACACTTCATTAAAACATGTTGTCATTGTGTATGTGTTAATCGTACCAACACGCCGTTTCTAAACAATTGATACATTTGTTTAATCACAATCATTACTGAAATAACAACAAACAACAGGCATGCATTGATAGATCACGAAAAAGTTAGCAAGTTGGTTCAGAATGTCAAAATAAATAATTTATATTCATATATATATATCGTATTGATAGTACTTACAACGGCGCTGCTCTTGAGTGGCACTTTTATATAATAATGGTTGTCTTTTTAAACAAACCCAGTTCAAGGAACTTTAATAAAAAAAAACTCCCAAAGTTTCACCTTTTGTAATTATTTTTTTAATTTATTAACCAATCTTTTCTAGAACTCAATTAGGTTTTGTTTCTTATCTTTCGACTTTGCAAGTCATTTTTCTTTGGTTTCTTTTCTTTCAACGGAAACTTTTTTGACTTTGGTTACTGAATCTAATCTAAGAGTTTTTTCCAATAATTTGTTCACTTCCCTGGTTTTCTCCTTTTCTACAGAAGGCTGAAAAATCACTTGACAAAGAAAAAAGGGATGACAAAATTCTATTTTTAATTATCAGAGTAATTATTATTGGTGTTTGAGAACCATCATTATAGGATTTTGTTTACATGTCTTATATAAAAAATACATTATTTTTACCACAAACTTGGTTTTGCTATATGTAGTAATATGTATAATAATTATAACGGTTATACTTGACCTAAAAAACATGAAAATTACTTGGAAAAATAACATAAAAAGAATTATTATCCGATAAAAACTATTGTTTTCGACTCTTTTTTGGGTAATCGGCTACCTTCTTTCACCATGAATACTGGATTTTAATAACTTTTTGGTAAATGTTTCAATTAAAAAAATCAGTTTTAATGTCAAGCCCTTCGACTCTGCCTTCAAACCCATTGTCAACCATTGGAGTTCATATTGTTGTATCGACAAAGCTTGTCGAATTGGTGTCTCCTCAATTCATAGCCGAACATCCTGAGTTTGAAAAGGTGTTCAAAATTCCCAGAAAGAAAGGTGGAGTGAAAGACCATACTGTTATGGAGAGGAAAATTATGAAAGCCACAGAAGAAATAAAAACCAAAGCAATAAAAAAGACACAAATTTCAGAAAAAAAGATGTTTTGAATGCCAAAAATGTCCTCTTGTGTTTTGCCGACGATCCATTATTCTTCAAATTGGCATCAAGAAGAGAGCAAGTCGGTATGATCGTGTCTACTATGCGAGGTGAAAGTTTTTTGACATTACGAACACTTGCCGTGCTTTTCGGAATACACCACCAGTCTGTGAGTTCGGATCTCAAAGAGCTCAACAAAGACAACAACAACATAAATAGAGAACCAGGAAGACCTTCTTTGTTCGATCAGAAAACAGTTACAATTGCACGGATGTTTATTGATTACTGTTCCCAACAAAAGTTGGCTATGACTCTCTCTTCCTTCGACAAATTGGTTCAGAAAATAAACAACCGCACATTCAACAAAGAAACTGTAAAAAAGTGGGCACTCCGAGTTTTCAACTTAAAAAACGTTGAAGGAAAACCAGAAGATTTGGGGAGAATCACAATCAATCTTTGTGATATTGTCAATAACTATCTGGAAATGTCCCAATTCAATGGCACCGACATCCTACTGGTATTTAACATCGATGAAATTGGTTTCCAGGATTTCTGCAATAAAAGGTGGTCAAGATCCTAGTTCCCGCTGACGTCGACGAGAAAAACATCAAAATAGAAGTTAGAAGATCAGGGAAAGGTTCGACAATAATTTGCATGATATGCCTTGATGGTTCAGTCGTATGCCCTGGAATTGTCGTCGCTAATAAGACTGTTGATACTGAGCTCCTTTCCAAATACACAAACGCTTCATTCTATACAAGCAGCACCGGCTTCGTCACAAAGGATATTTTTATGGAGTGGATGACCACGACTGTTATTCCTTTTTTAGAGTGCAAGAGACTACTGTCAAAACTTCCCACAATGGCACCTTCATTTATAACAATTGATGGATTTAGTGGGCACAATTTTGAGGAGTTGAAGAGTCTTCTTTTGATATATCACATTCATCTTCACAAGTACACGGCGCACTGCTCTCACTTAGTGCAGCCTCTTGATTTATGTTCGTTTGGTTAGTGTAAGAAAAGTGGCCAGATTATGACTCCTTTCTTCAAAACCTCTGTAAGTGTCTTTGAGTTTTATTGTATACAGCATCCCACTTCGTGTTGGATAATGGACAAATTAACGAAAGTACGGCCGAGCAGATGGGTAGAAGTAGCACACTTGACGTAACAGGAGCAATGAAAGAGTTGGTCAGTGCATTTTTTTGTGGACAACAATATTTCAAATGACGCCATTAAAGACTCAAACACAAGGGCAGCTTCTGGCCAACGCCTCAAAAACTCGTTATCCAAAATTATCAACTATTTGGATACCTCCGCATCACATGAAGTTGTAATTGCTTCTTTTCGCCGAGCAGGTATGGTTTCAAGATTGACCAACAAATTTTGTTTTTTATGTTGACATCAAATCTGCCAGTCGTCTTGTTGAAGAGTTTCATATGTTTTTCCAAGCCAATGTGTTTTCAAATGTGGCAATAACCAGAAGACTCTCTGCTCCATCCAATGAAATTGAGACCGTTTCGATATCTGATTTAAAAAAAGAGAGAAAAAGAGCACCAGAAACTTCGGTTTTGGTCAGTCATATCAACCATTTAGCCTAACAAATCGAGTTTTCGGGAAACTTGGAGCAACCCATTTCCATTTTAAAAACTCAAATTGCCAGTATTCGTGACAACTTCCATGTATTATACCATGGAGATCACCAAGTCTATGGCAGTCCTGTTGATGCGTTTCAACAGAGTCTCGAGCCTTTCACACTCACAATTGGCGAATTGGAGGAGATCCAGAACTGAACCATTCGAAAAGACGTTTCATAATTGAGTTCAGTTCCATTTTTGTTTTTGGAAAAAATAAAACGCTGTTTTTAGTCTTTGTCAAGTAATTTCTAATTATAAAAATAGAATGAGTGGTAATTCCCGAAAAAATAAACCTAAAACAGCTAATAAAAATCATTATTTGGACATTTTGTCCAATCATCTTTCTGTCAATCAATTTATTCTTTGTCAAGTAATTATTCTGCCTCCTGTACTCTAATAACACCAACCAAATCGTCCGAAGGGTTATAATTAGGATTGTTTTCCTCTTCCATTCGCTTTGTAAATATTTTTGGAACAATTACTACATTAAATTGATTGAAAGCTTTCGCAACATTGTCGCCATTGGCAGTCACTTCCCAAGAATAGATCAGTTCCCTGACTCTATCTTTTTCTTTAACACTAACAAACTTTTTTAGGCGGTTTTAAACTCTTTCGAGTCAAACGAAAGAATGTTCTTCATAGGCTTGGATCTTTCGGTTTCTTCTTCAATTTGGAATTTATGTTGGAACATATTGTTTTTGTTACCCAAAAGCTTCTTTTGGATTCCAAAAATTCCAAGATCTAATGACTCCGTGAGATGTGATGAATGAGGGATAAGCTCAATCATTTCAATATAATTATCCTTAAACAAACGGGTGATTTTTGTGTTAAAATGGCCAGAAAAGCCATCAATCAACAAATAGCTCTTTGTGTCTTTTCGTACACAAAGGAACTCTTTTTTCTTTGGATCTCAGCAATGAAGATCTTTTTAATCCATTCGATATACAGCTGCTTGTTCATGAATCCATTGGGTTGGCTTCGAATAAGAGCTCTGCTCTTGTATGAGGCAACCAAAGATTGGTCCATGAGGACCCATTTGCTGACAACCAATGGAACCAATCTGGTTCCATCACTGCAAATACAACACAAAAGAGATATGCGAGATGCATCTCTTTAAACACCATTGTACATTGTTTCACCAGAATCAACGCAACAGTAAACAGTTTTGCTGGTCGCATCGACCCATTGGGAAAAGCCGACTTCATCCAAGTTGAACACGAGTTCAGATCTTACGCCATCAATTTTTTAGACATATTGTTTTCACTTTTTCAAAACAAAACAATTTACTCTCGGCAATTTACATATTTCCTTTACCACCGTTTAATTTTCTCAGAAAAAATAAAAGAGCTTGGCAAAAGTGTTTGGGTCCATGTTGGTTGTAAACCAATTTTTGTGATTAAAATCGAGGAAATAAGAAAAAGGCAAACTATACTTGAAATTATTATCAAATTAAAAATTAACTATTTTTTCAGTTCTGGCGGTTTTTTTAGCAGACTATAAAATTAATTATTAATAGTAAATATATCAACATATAATAGCTCATTACAACTATTATTATAATATATTTTTTGTTGTGTTTTATATAATTATGTTATAATATTTTAATTAATATTTCAATTTATAATATGCTATAATATATTTTATTTTTTATATCAAATTATATTATATTTACTATTTTAAATATATATTATAATATTTTATTTTTTAAATTGGTTATTTTTTTAAAACATGTTAATTTCTCAATTATAAAAATTATAATACTAAGAAGTATTAACTCTTCATTCAATATTAACTCAACACACCCAATTTTTCCTATTAATAGAGTAAAACAAATAAAAAATATTTTATTTAATCAAAATTATAATTTGTGTTAAATAAAGTTTCGATTTGTAATATTTGGTTATTATTGCCATTTGAAAAGTAACCTAAATATCTTATAGTTAGTTAACCATATACCCTGTTAAGTAACTGAACTATAGTTGACTTACAAACTATATTTTAACTAATCCAATTATAATAAATATATCGAATTATTATAATTTGGATAAAATTCAAAAAATATAACAATTATATAAAATAATTTAAATTAACTATAATATATAATGATAATGTTATATAGTTAATTAATTAATTAAAAATAAAGTTATAAATAACAATTGTTATAATTATAATTAATAAAACCATATATTTATTATATTTAAATTAGTTAAAATATAGTTTGTAAGTCAACTATAGTTCAGTTACTTAACAGGGTATATAATTAACTAACTATAAGATATTTAGGTTACTTCTCAAATTTCTCGTTTTATTTGATGGTTATTATAATTACAAATAATAATATATTATATAATAATATAAAAATAGAATTTGGTTTGGTTTTCAAAAAATGGAATTAAAAACATTTTTTATATTTTATGTAAAAAATCGTAAATATTATTTAAAAAATATAATTATTAATATACAGTATAAAAACTAATGTGTCACATATTCTCAATTACCAAAATAATAGGTCTTGATGAACCTGTTTTTTAATGACTAATAATATATTAATATATATTAAAAAAATATAATAAACATTATAATTATTATAGTTTTAAAATCAACTCCGAAAAGTTATTTTTTGGCGAGAGATAAGTTACCATTTTGTAGTTGAATTTATTTT
>NW_004440111.1:98666-102489 GCF_000330505.1 Entamoeba invadens IP1
TAGTTAAAATATAGTTTGTAAGTCAACTATAGTTCAGTTACTTAACAGGGTATATGGTTAACTAACTATAAGATATTTAGGTTACTTCTCAATTAAAAACAAAAAACACATTTAAATTAGAATCTCTTTTCAAACTTAAACAAGTGGCGTTTTTAATTATTCACATAACATATTTATTAACATTGTTAAACTTTTAAATATAAACAACAAAAAACAATGATATTATTACAAATATAATTGTTGAATGTAATTTCCAGTTGAAAATGATTGTTAGTGACATTTTTATTCATAAACATTGATTGCAACATACATATAATTCATGTGACGTTTTGTTGAAACAAAGAAAAATCAAATATACAGAATTGTTATTAATTTAATTGTGTAACTAAGTCGATGTTCACTATTTTCATTCAACAGTTTTTTAAATCACAAAAAAAAGATAAAATTTTTAATTGTTTTTAAAACTTTCGTTTCATTGTTTTTTGTATTACAACACACAATAGTAAACGTGTTTTTTTATTAACACAACAACATTAATGATAAAATTGAATAGAGACACCTATTTAATAATAATTTTCAATAATTTAATAACAACAGTTGGTGTGTATTGTTATACTGTTTATTGCTACACTTTTCATTTGAAAACAGCCTAATTTAAAACGTGGAAACTTTTTAGTGTGTAAACATGTCAATCAAACTAAAACTTTAAAAAATACTAAAATTAAGAAAATATCACAGTTTACAACAATTTTAGGTTCCGACTTGTGGCTTATGTATATGCACATAAGATATTAAAATCAATTTCCCGTAGTTTAAATGTTATTTTTTGAGATCAATTGCATATTGAAATTTCAAGACACCTCAAAGTCTATGATTGATTATTTTTTCTTTGTTATTTTATGATGTAATTGATTTTGAATATGTCAGACCAGTATGTTTTACGTTACAGTTTGGTCTTTGTTATATTTTATAGTTAATTCTCTAATAAAAATAAGTTGTCGTCATCTCAATAAATTTTTGATCTGACTTTTTTTGAACTGTGACTTGTTTCTGAAAAAATCAAGCAAAAAGTAAATTTTTGTTCATCCCCACTTCAACAAAAAAATTACTTTTCTTACTATAATTTATAAAAATTTACCATAAAATTTTACTATAGCCGTCGTACCAAGGTGTCTAGCTTTTTTGAAAAAAATAAAGAAAAAAGGTCACATTAAAATTCACTAAGAATTTGGGTTTTTTTCAAATTTTGGTTTTTTCTGTCTTTGAAGGGTTAAAAATTAAGATTTTAATTAAATAAATATAATTGAAAAACAAAACTGAATAACAAAAAAATATCCTATTTTTGAAATATAAAAGGTTTCTAGACTGTTTTTAATAATTATTGTTATACAAGTATGGTAAAACCCATCAAATTGTCTTAAACACCTCAAGCCTTAAAGTAAATCAATTACGACGTTATCCCGAAGAAGTACGATAAAAAATTGGACAATAAGAAATGTTGTATAACAAAAACAAAAACATAAAATTAAAAACTATAAAAAAATACATTTGTTTATAACTGTTCAATACATGATCATAACAAATCGCGTCTCGTGTAAAATTGTAAGAAGTGACGCCGGAGAACAAGTTTAAAGAACGCGTTTGTGGAGTTGACTTACAATCGTTATCTGAAAATGTTGTTTCTAAATATAAAATATTTTTTTCTGGTTTTAACCAATCAATTGACGACATGAGGGGTTTTTAGATAACTATTGGGGTTTAGTACTGATTTGTATAATCAATAACATTAATTGTATTATTTTAATATATATATAATACAAACAACTATTAAATACAATGTTAAATAATTGATTTTAATGTTATTTTTATTAATAATATGTTGATATATCATAGTTGTTTTTTAATAAAAAGTTTTAAAAAAATAATCTAACATTATTGGTTTGAACTATTTTTTCGTCAATTAATAAAAACAAAAACACAATTAAAATCAACAATACATATTTTTACAAAAGTTTGTATTTTTTAACCATTATGTTAACTTCAACTCGACAAAAAAAGTCGATGTGTATAATTAATTTTAAATTGATTTGTAATAAATTTTAGATTTCATTTTTATCTGATTTACCACTACGAAACACTCTTCAGTTTGTTTTTGAGCTATATATAATAGTATAATATACTATAAACAAACAAAAAAGAACAGTTAAAAAAACTAAAGACGATGAAAAGATCGAAAAGTCCCGACAAACAGATCGCATTTGTTTGTTTTTAAAGCGCTTTATGAACAAAAGAAAGATACAAATCCGCACCAAATATTTTTAAATGTGTGATTATGGTTATATTATTATATTTCCAAGACCAAGACGGAATAATTTGATTATAATAGAATATCAACGTCTCTATCAACAAGTGCAGAATAGACTCTGTTTGATTTATAGTTTCAATATAGAACAATTAAACAGATGTTCATCATCTTATGTGTGGTGTCTTTAACTTTAGCAAGGCTCGTACAGGTCGACTTTTCCAGTGTTAATGAAACACTTTCAGACTTTTTTATTTACATCGGGTACAACGAGTACAATGAACAACGAAGAAACCTTCCAGTCTTTTTTAAAAGAGACGACAAGAGTTACTTGACCTTCGAGTCCAGTTTATCAATCGTTCAAAACAGGACTTTTATCTTCAATGTGTCAGAAGTCAAACGCGTTCAGATTATTGACATGAGGGAAACAGTCTGGTTGTTACACGACAAAGAACTGCGACTTATAGACATAGTCTCAGACCCTCCAGCCGTTACGTTGGACTCAGTCTTAGACGGGCAGTTTGACGAATTAGCACCAATGACATTTCACCATTACACTGTCGATAACACAAAGGAATTTGACACTCTTTTTACCTGTTTAAACGGGAAATTAGCAGGTATAAAAATCGAGACGTTAACTCAAAAAATCCAAACTAATTATAAATGTGGAACTTATTTAAATGCAGGTTCTAGTTTTATCGCAATGAAGCGACAAAAAGAAGTTGAAGTTTACCGGTACTATCTAACCGAAGATGAATATTACTCGTATGGGCACGTTGAACTCTACAAAAACATATCAGTGCCCGACGCTTACCACTCAGAGACGTTTATATATGACCCAATTAAAATAACAAGAGACGACAGTGTGTATGTCCCAGTCTCCGATGAAAATATAGTCTATGTCTTCGACAAGAAGTCAAACTACGAAACTTATTCGACTCTTATTGTCCCGTTTTATCGCGAAAATGAAATCGACTTCCTTAAACCACTCGATAAAACACCATTTGAGAACATTTATTCCTACGGACAGATTATTCTCTTCGGCACACCAGGGTATAGTACAGACGATCTGTCTTATTGTGGTGGCGCGTATGTAATTTTCGACGCTGTTTTGGATTCAAGTGAAGTCGTGCGATTCAGGGAAATCCTCCATTTATATGGCAATCATCAGAATGCATATATGGGCTATTCCGCGTGTCTTTCTAAAAACAGTGTGTGGGTGGGTGGGTTGTTTGGCCCTCACTACAACTATCTATACGACGACCAAAGTTATTCGATCAAAAAGATCAATCAACAGTATTGCAAAAACAGTCTGTGCCAGTGTCCAAATTACTTGAATTACAGTAAGGGAATTTGTCTACACAACTCTACGGATTTCGCAGACAAGGATTACATCATCATTGGTAGTTCTGCTGGTGGTGTATTACTCCTGTTGATCCTCATCGTCGTCGTGGTCATCGTTGCCATCTTAATTCCAAAGCGAAAAAAGAGCAGCAAATTCCGTCTTAAAAATTACGAGTA
>NW_004440111.1:102589-103602 GCF_000330505.1 Entamoeba invadens IP1
AAAAATTACGAGTACCCATTCACGACTTCGAGAACTTTCCCCTCTCGTTTGATGTCAAAGAGTTGGACTTTGGATATAAGACTGACCCCGCACCAGTCGCAGAAGAACTGTGCCAAGAAATTGCAGTTGCCAACAACACAAAGAAGAAATACACATTCACTTTTAATCCAACAGATGCCGTTTCGCACAGAACATCAATTCGGTTTGTTCCTCAAAGCGGTACACTGTCTCCTGGTGTTGGTATTAATGTCAAAGTCTATTGCACTTTTTTGTGTACATCACACACTAAGGATATCGTCGACGTTTTTGCAAAAACAGAGAAAAGAGGTGATGAAGGAGTCCACGCTGCCATTAACATCATTTGCACAACAAACGTTTCAAGTAGAATTGACTATGAAGAGCTGGAGAAGTTCAACACTATAGGCGATGGCGCATATGGTGTTGTGTATATTGGAAAGTACCGCGGTTCTGTCGTTGCAATTAAAGAGTCAAAACTCTTTTCCGATGGTGATGACGATGAGAGTTTTGTCAAAGAAGTCGACCTGATGGATAAAATGCGGTGTCCGTATATCATCAATTTCATTGGGGCTTCTGTGACGCCAAATCATTTTTCCATTGCGACAGAATACGCTAAATATGGAAGTTTGAAATCAGTATATATAGACCCCAAGTTTACCACACTGCTTGGTATAAAGATCTTACTTGATGTATCAAAAGGAATGGACTTTCTTCATGAAAGTAACATCATCCACAGAGACATCAAACCGGACAATATTCTCATAGTTTCTTTGAATAACGACGAAAACGTCAACGCCAAAATTTCCGATTTTGGTAATTCGCGGGCGCTTACTGAAAATAGTATCAAAGATTCTATGACAAAGGCTCTTGGAACTCCAGTTTGTTTTTTCAATTTCACCGCTTCGATGCGATAAAATTGTTTTCAAAAATTTTGAAATGGAAATGAAGATTTTTCTATTTTAATAATTTCCAATTTACATAACTTTTGCGACAAA
>NW_004440111.1:103702-106929 GCF_000330505.1 Entamoeba invadens IP1
ACTACCACCAATAAAGTCCGATGTCTTTGCGTATTCCATTGTGTGTTACGAAGTTTGGTTAAGAGCCGTTCCTTATACTTCATTCAAATACAAATGGGAAGTATCTGCTTATGTAGCTGCGGGAAATCGTCTACCTATTCCCAAAGACTTTCCAAGTGGAATGGGAGAGTTAATTGAGAAGTGTTGGGGACAAGACCCATTAAACCGGCCGACATTCAAAGAAATAGCAGATGAGATGCATGAAATATGGCTTCAACAGTATTCGACTCAGAAAGGGAATTTAATAAAAAACACTATTTGTAAAATAGAGACTAGCGCAGAGAACCTACTCAACAACTAATTGTGATTACTTTGTTTATTCATTCAGTTATATAATTATATTATTATTAATATTCGATGCTCAAGCGCCCACGCGTCTTCTTTATTGTGTGGGGTATCTTTCACATCGTACTTCTATGGTAAAACAAGTGAATTGTTTCTAAAACAATAGCACTTTGTTTGTCCTCTCCAAATCGGTTTATTGGAGTGTTTTATTCAGTTCTTTCTTTTAGAGTTATTCAAAAAAATGCAATTCAATAAAACAATGTGTTATTGATCACTTCACGTAATCAATGAAGTTCGCGGGAACTAATCCACGCTTCCCATTCAGTTCAGCAAGCCACCAATCCCCCGAGTTGTCATATATATCGATGATATCTCCTTCATTCAGCGACAGTTCTGTATCATCAGTAGCTTCATAGTCATACAGTGCTCTCATTTTAATGATAGGTTTTGTTGGTGTTGGTATAGTTTTTGGTTCACTTTTGATCTCTTCTGCTTCCTTATCAATCTTCGTATCTTCAGACTTGACTTCTTCTTGGACTTCAACTTGAGCTTCGACTCGTTCTTCATCTATTTCAACAGGAAGTTCTTGTTTCTTTTCAATCGGTTGAGTTTCTTCTTGTGATTTTTCATTTGAAGGTTCGTTCAATACGGTTTGTTGATTTTCCAGTGATAATTCATTGGGCATTGCGACATGTGCCAAATTTACTTCTTTTGGCGCCTCTTCATTTTTCTTATTTTCTTTAATTAATAACACCTCCTCTTTCTTCTCAACTTTCGGTTCAATTTGTTCTTGCAAAACTTCATTGTTTTTTTCTTCTTTTGTATCACTTTGAATTTCTTCGGCTGTTTTCCTCTCCAATTTTTCAAATGGGTTTTCGTTCACTTCTTTTTTCACTTCATTTTGTGTTATAGTTTTGTTCTCCTTCTTTGTCTCCTCAAAAACTTGATAAGACACCTTTTCTTTTGATTTCAAGTCCGCCTTATTTTTACTCTCACTCTCCGTCTTAATTTCTTTCTGAATGCCTTTAATAATTTCATTTTTCAGTTTCATCTCCTCTGACATTAACATTTGATTTGATGAGACGCGGGGTATTGTTTTTGTCGGGGGATTTTTCTTGATGTTTTCGACGCGTTCCTTTTCCTTCGCCAACTTCTCCGTCTTCTCCTTTTGCTTCACAATTTGTTCGTTGTGCTGTTCGTTCCTCTCAAAGTTGTCAAAGCACTTTTTGTCGTTCACAAAGGAATTGCTCGCATCAGTGATGACAAACTCGGGGATCGCTCCATTCTCTCCTCCAAGCTTCTTTACTGAATAAAGTGCCTCATTAACTCCATCGCGACGTTTTAATTCAAGTTCGACAATAGCTCGAAACATCGTTCCTCTGTACTTCACTACCATATTGACCATCAAACACATATCTTTGATTAATTCCTCTTTAAGTAAATTATATTTCATTTGCGCAACAGTCTCTTTGTTAATGAGGTCTTCAAGACCTTTTGGATTCTTCTTCTTCTTCATTTCTAATACTCGAGTCTTCGCCAAGTTGTAGTCGATGAACCGGTCCGAAAGCACTTTCTTCCGTTCCTCGAGTTCTAGATATTGTGTGACGCAAGAGTGCGCATTCGAGTACAATATTTCGTAACTGTTAGTGTACTCTTCCTCGGACATTTGACGTATCTGGCATGCAGTTTTGAACTGTAACACATAATTAAAGATATCGTTTTCTGGGTCGACAAATTTCAGCATCGCATTACTGATATCGACCAAAGTCTGTGGCGCCGATCTACAATGTTGTAAATGGGTATACAGTGACATAATAAGAACATGAAATGACTTCTGTTGTTCCATAAACTCTTTGTTAATAGTCGTGAATTCGGGATCAGTGATCTTCGTGTCATTCTTCTGGTCCAGAATAGTCTTCGATGCAACAAATATCTTCCTATTGACTGCCTCAAGCATTTTGGTCTTCATCAAATCTCTGTTTTGTAATTCCAGTTTCCGTTTCTGCTTGCTTTATTTCTGTGGTGTCTGTCGGTCAGTGTATCTTGTATCGCAATACTATAAATATAGATTTTTATTAAAGAATTGGTTCTTATTCCATTTCAATTAATAAAGTAACTATATGTTACTATACATCACAAAGTATAATAATAAAATGGTTTAATAATTAATAAGTACTAGTAAATTCAAAAGGTTGCTTTGTCTTCGAACATTTGATTCAAATCTTTGATGGACGAAGAGAAGCATTTTAATGTTTGAAAAACTTTATCTTTCTGAAGGATACCAAGGTCATACAACTGCATATCATCCAAAAGTAACTCCTTTTCATTCGAAAACAAATTGGTCGCTTGTATATACTTTTCATACAACTTCGATTGTTCGTTACTATGTATCCGACTGATCCGGTCTATTACCCGTTCTTTAATACTTGCTATGACCTCATTGTAATTGTCTGCATTGATTTCTTCAGTCTGACTTTCATCAGATTCGCTGCTTTGACTGCTCGTATATTCCTCGTCGTCGTCTGTAAAATACTCATCATCCAATCCCTCAGTGTTTGTACTCATTGGTTATTAGAGTTAAATTTAAGTTTAATTTAATTATTATATTATATACTTAATTGGTATAGTTATTACATTATATACAATTCAATACTATATATTATATTGTATTGATATAGAATATATTATATATTATATTGTATTATAATAGAATATATTATATATTATATATTCATCTTAATTTATTAAAATAAAAACAAAAGATCTTAAACTTTTTAACATAACATTTAAAAAAGTTTTTCTTTGGAAAAGTCTTTTTGAAAGAATTATGAATTTTTATAAAACAAAAGTGGTTTAACACCTTTGAATAAGTTATAAAAGACTTTAAGTGTCTTTCAATTAAA
>NW_004440111.1:107029-116489 GCF_000330505.1 Entamoeba invadens IP1
ATCAATTGTATTCCTTCAAATCAAGGATCGACAAACAAACGCGAAGAAATAAACTTGTTATTTGGTTTACTTGTCACATTTAATTCACAAAAACCAAAACTTAACTATAATTTTAATAATAATAATAACAAAGAAAAAAAGAAAGAGCACATCAGACCAAAATTACATTAGTCACAAAGTCTATTGGTGAAATAAAAAGAGGAAAAAAGTCTGTACTTGGCTTTGCCATTTTGAGATTTGTGACATTTAAAAAAGTTTGTAGAAATGGATGAGACCACACCACTAGCTACAGAAGTGTCTCCGAACGTCCACGAGACGATTCTTATTGACCGGAAACTCTCACCTGCTCCCGAGGAAAAAGTCAAAGACGACACATTGGAGGACATCATCGAAGAACAAAATGCGGAACCTCCAAAAGTGCACACGATGTCTCCAATACAGACTTTTGGCATATTAATCAATTATATTGGTTTGTTATGAGTACTTTCAATATGTAGAAATGACTCATTATATAGTCGGAACTGGTGTCTTTGGACTCCCATTTGCCTTTGAAGGTGCTGGTGTTGCGCTGTCTGCTGGCACCACGTTGTTCTTCTATGTGATGTCAATAATAACAGCTCTTTGGGTCTTAGAGAATATGGCAAGATCGTCCGGTGTGATGGAGACGTATCGGGAGTCGCGCAATGCTCAGCGCCCCGACAATGCCATCCATTATGAAGTGTATAATTACACAAGGATGTCGGCCATATTCTTTGGCAAAGGTGGGAAGATCGCGACAATCATCATCATGGCCTTATTTTGTTATGGAGCGTTATGGGTTTGTTTTATATTATCATTATGTTGTTTTTAGTATTCCAGATGGTACTTTTAGATGCTTCTAATACTCCCATTCAAGTGCATTCTAAGTATTATACTTTATAGTATTTTTACTATAAATTACTGGTATCAAAGACAATTTAAAAAATAGGCGTATGGCTCTGTTTTCAGCTCATCTGTGACATTGATCATGTGGAAATACCCACTCAAGAAATTTGGAGAGTGTTCAACGACGATGAGTGAGTGGGAGTTGTTTGGGACTTGCCATTTGACTTATCTTGGTGGGATTGCCCTGTTTGGGTTGATAGTCATTCCGCTCTCTTTAATGGGAGTCGCCGAACAAGCTATTCTGCAAAACGTGTTGACCTTCTGGAGGTTCTTTTGTTTCTCGTTAATGGCTCTGACGTGTTTAGTTCACATATTTGTGAACACGGCGCATGGGACGTTTGATATTGTACCTCAAGGAATGTCTCTGACGCAGTTCTTCATCAACATCGGCGGGTTCGGCACACTCTTTTCTTCGTGTTCTGTTGCTCTTGCGTGTCACCAGAATCTTCCCGACGTGGTCACACCGACTAAGCCAAAGACTTATTTGCGGACTGTTGTCATTTCTGGTATTACCACAGCGACTATACTCTACGTCATCATTGGGTTCTCATGTTCATTCACATTTGGGACTAACACTAAAACGCCTGTGACACACAATTGGTTGAATTACAGTGGATGCGGTGGTGGCTTTGGGGTGTGTTCTGATGGTTCTGAAGCCAAGTGGTATGGTATAGTAGTTCAATGGATAGTCTTACTCTCTCCGCCAATCAATTTGACCTCAGAATATCCCCTTGTGTGCGTCACATTAGCTTCCAATTTACTTCAAATGATACCAAAGAAGTGGAAAGTGAAACATCCAAAGGTATGGTTATATTCTGCTAGAATAGCAGCATCTACTCCGCCTTTAATAGCTGCAGCTATTAAAGGCGATTTGGAAGTCATTTTTAACTTCACTGGGATCTTCGGATTCTTCTTGTTATTTATTATACCCGCAGTGTTACAAATCTACTCGAAGTTCATCATCAGAAGAAAGTGGGGAAGTAAGACTTATACGACGGAATTCTCTGGTAAGTACTCGTCAAGTTATGTCGCGTGGCCAATCCTGATCGTCTCAATCATTTGCTTCTCTTTTGCACTTGTCCAGTTCGCTGATGAGACGTTTGGACTCGACTGGTTTTAAATGTGTTGATTCTAATAAATTGGGTATGGTTATTTTACTATTAATTTTTTACTAGTTACTTTCCGTGTAAAATTTCAAATCTTTTTTGTTAGCATAAAAATTTCAATATCATGTAAAAACGGTGATATTTTTATTTTTTAGTGAACAGTTTTTGACATTTGAATTTATTATAATTAATAATAATATTATTATACTATTATAATAAAATTAGTAATAGTATTATAAATAATAATAAAACTATTTAAAACGAATAAAAAATGATTAGATTAACAAATAAAAAAATGTTATTAGTTAACAACTGAGAAAATGTCAACTAATAAAAAGAAAAGAGACAATGCAGCAAGTCCGCCGTCGTCGCGACCCGAACCAAATGACTATAGAAGAGTCCGTCAATAAATTACAAGCGACGTACACAAAGGACAAACAGCAGATTGAACACTTTCTCAACACTTTTGTCACTGCAAGTGGACAGACGTACAAAGAGAAGGTCTCTAAAGTCTCACTTGAGCGTGACGGGAACTTCACAATTCGACTTGATGATGTCGAGGAATACTTACAAAGTGATGACGGCACTTTCAAGGATAAGCGTCTGATGAATCGTATTGAAGAGAACGCGGAGAGGTATTTGAAATTGTTCAAAGAAGTCATGTATAAGATGCTTCCGGCCATCGACTCGAAAGACTTGGACACGTGCGACTCGGTCGACATTTTGACGGTCCAGCGAGAAGCGCGAAAGATGACATATCCGCTTGAGCTCAAAGCAAAGTTCGAGACGTTTTTTAGACCAAAGAAAGAACAACAGCAGATCCCCATTCGCGACTTACGGTCAAACAAAATAGGGAAGATAGTCATAGTGAAGGGTATAGTGACTCGAGTCACTGACGTCCGACCACTTGCGCGAGTGATCACTTATTTGTGTGGGTCGTGTCACAACGAATTGTACCAGACAGTTATCGGCAACACGTTTCTCCCACAATACGAGTGTCCTTCTAAGTCGTGTAGGAAGACAAATCGTATAGGGACATTACTCATGCAACCACGAGCGTCCAAATTTGTGAAAGTCCAAGAGATCAGAGTGCAAGAACTCGTCGAAGAGGTGCCAATGGGCGCAACTCCGCGAGCTCTTGTCGTCAAATTAATAGGCCCACTCGTGCAATTATGTTCTCCTGGTGACGTTGTGAAGGTCGAGGGCATTTACTTGACCGACGATTTCTACACACGTCGAGATATGCATGTAGGGTTTGTCGCAGACACGTTCTTGTCTGCAATGTACATCGAAAAGGAGAAGAAAAACTACTCGACGTATAACACATCGGAAGAGTGTAAAGCTCGAATCAAAGAGGAAATACAGAAGAAGAGCTTTACTGAAATATATGAGGGGATAAGTGCATCGATAGCTCCGGAGATATATGGGATGTTGGAATTAAAGAAAGCACTGTTGTTGACTGTTGTTGGGGCACCAACGAGAAGAATGAAAGACGGTGTTAATATTCGAGGTGACATCAATACGTTGTTGGTTGGTGAACCTGGGATTGCCAAGTCACAATTACTTCGTGCCGTAGCGGGAATAGCACCAAGAAGTATTTATACGACTGGGAAAGGGTCTTCTGGTGCTGGGTTAACTGCAGCGGTAATGAAAGATTTGTTAACGAAAGAGTGGGTGTTAGAAGGGGGTGCTTTAGTTTTAGCTGATGAGGGTATTTGTTGTATAGATGAGTTTGTTTATTGATGTAAAAGGAACATTAGTATCATTCATAAAAGACTGTCACAATTTTTTGTATCATATACTGTCACAAATTTTTTTGGACGTCATTATAACACTGTCACAGTAGAATGAAAAGTGTTTGAGTGAAACTCTTTTAATAGTAAATTGTATTTCAATGGCTTGACCAAAAGGTTTGATAAAATGGAAGAAGGCGACCGAACGGCAATATACGAGGTGATGGAACAACAGACCATTTCTATCGCGAAAGCTGGAATTACAACATCTTTGAATGCCCGTGTTTCTATTGTTGCAGCTGCGAATCCCAAATCGTCGCGGTACAACTTGAAAAAGTCGATATCCGACAATGTTGGGTTACCTGCGGCGTTAGTCTCTCGGTTTGATTTGTTGTTTGTTCTTCTCGATAACCAGAATGAAGATTTTGACAGGGAATTAGCCAATTTTGTTTGTAATTCTCACAGAGGTATTGTGGGTGAAAGGAGTGCGATGTATGACGTTGAGTTCATACGTGGTTTTATTGGTAACGCAAAGAATATCAATCCCGTCGTTCCCAAAGAGCTCACTGAGTATCTAGTCGACTGTTACGCCAACAAACGGCAGAAGACCAAAAACAAGAAGGATGACATTATTATCACTCCACGAAGTTTACTTGGTATCATTCGACTCAGTCAGAGTCTTGCTCGAATACGGTTCTCTCAAGAAGTCAGTTCTGGTGATGTCGATGAAGCTTTAACTTTGATCAACGCGTCGCGTGAAGCCATAGAAAGGTTCAGTGAAGGGGAGAATCTTCTTGAAAACAATTCCCAAGAGATCGATGAGATAGTCGACATGTTTATTGACAGAGAATGAGACTTTATATTCTTTATGGTTCTAGTAACTTGATATTATTGAATTCTAATAGATTGAATAGTATCAAATAACATTTCAAATAACAAAAATTGATAACATTTCAAATAACAAAAATTGATAACAATTTAAATAACAAAACTAATAAATCGAAGATTACATTAAGAAGAAGAGTGTAAGTAAGAGTGGATAGCTCTGTAGATCTGCTGCTTTTGTTGAATGTTCAACTCGAAATTCGAAAAAATGGGTCTTAGGGGAGGAAATTTAGTTGAATACAAAACGCCGTCTTGTTTGAAAGAAAATGCAAGGAAGTTGACGACATTGAAGACTTGGATCTGTTCGTGAATAATGACGTCACAAATAACGCTTTGTGGAATCATCTGAATGTCTGCAGAGGAGATGATGGTCGACTCCGTCCGCACTTCAACGCCTTTGCCGTGTTGAATAAAAATCGTTTCTATTAATTAATAGTTATTTTACTTTTTAGTATGGTACTTAAACTCCATCAAATGGACAAACCTTTATTTGGCGAATACACAGAAGAAATCCACATTTTTGAAACTAAAGTTAATAAACCTAAAGTCACAAAAAATAGCTTTGTATATGAATAATAAAACAGTACTATACTTAATAGTAAAAATCCTATAATAAATGGAATGTGTATAATCGGAAAAGTTTTGGGGACTGAGACGGTGACGGATAATCTATCATTTGAACTGTCTATCTTTATATCGGCTTTCCCCATTTTTCGTTTTTCGAGTTGTTTTTATTTGAGTTTCTCAATTAATTAAATTTAAATATTGTTACTATTTAAAATTTACTATAATTATTTTTTTTTTATAATTACAAATCAAACTATTAATTAAACCATAAATTAAATTATTAATTAAACTAGTAATTAAACTATTAATTAAACTATTAATTAAACTATTAATTAAACTATTAATTAGTTAATTAAGATCAGTGGTATTTGTGTTATTATTTTTGTTCCTGTTTTGGAGAGCAAGGTCTTGGTATTTCTTCTTCTTGTCTTCTGGCATCTCTTTCCATAACTCCGAAAGGTGTTTCATGATTTCGTTTCCAGTAAAACCCTCTTCTTTGACTTTTTCTCTGTTTTCTTTACAAAAGAGAAGATAAGGGTGATACTCCTCTTTTCGTTTTGAGATGTCACCAATCTTCTTTTTACCGGAAAGCCCATCCTCGTTAAGAAGATGGCACTCGATGGTGGCAATCCTATAAAATTTCTGTATTTTATCGTCAGACAATTTCGACCATTTGCTTTGAGCTTTCGTTTTGGCGGTTTGGTACTCGATGTCTCTTTCTTTCATGAGTTTTCGTGTCTTCCACCGAACGAAAATGGCTTCAGCAATCTCAACGCGTTCCGCCTCTTGAATCTCTTCACGTTCCTTGATAGATTGTCTATGCTTTTCGTTTTGGATAGGTGGTTGTTGTGGGCTTTGTGTTTCTTTGTCTTGACTCATCCAATTTATCTCTTTTCAGTCTTTTTTCCCTAAAATATTCTTACAGGATCTTATCCTTCATTTTAACTATTATTTTAATAATTTGAATTTGTAAAAAATATTTCTCTTTTCTTTCAAATATTTTTGAAAATATAATTCTACTATAATACTTAAAATATATTATTATATATTATTATATTTCATATAGTATATTATTTAATATTATATAATAATTCAGTAGTAACAATTCATTAATATTTAATTCTATAATATACTATCATAATATTATATTATATATATAAATATCATTAATTAATAACTACTATAATTTACTAAATATTAGTATGCTACTATATAATATAGTAAAATATATTACCAACACACCAATAATAATATTATACAACAAAACTGATAATTACTTTTCATACTTCATTTCCTTTACATCGCCGTACTTCATAGAGAAGCTTCTTGTGAGTAAAGACTTCTTCTCTGTTTTCGCCGCATTAGCCGCCTTCTTAATAGTTGAGAAGATTTCCCTCATTTCGTCCTCATTAGTTAAATACAAGTTATACCTGTGGTCCTCCTCCAGTCCATTTGTGTTAGGGAAGACCAACATGAATGTTGTCTTTTCGTCTTCCACTTCAAACACTTTTAAGTTAATGAGTGCGACGGAATTCATTACTTTTTCCCTGTTCTTTTTATGTTTAAGAAACACTACAATATCAGAGAAGACAATGATACTACACACTATCGCTATTTTGTTCTCTTTCACCATCACTTGGTGGAACTCCGCTATGTACTTTCTATTCTCCACAAGCTCCAACTCCAGTTTCGCCGACCACTTCATTAGTGCTTGGTGGTCCTCATACTTCCTCATCTCATCATTCAGCCACACTACTGCTTTATTCGATTTCTCCTTCACTTCTATTAACTTCGCGTGTTCTTCTGATGTGTCCGGTGTATTTTTAATAAGTGTTTCTATCAACATTAAATACCTCGGCAGTCTCTGAATAGGGTAGACCAAAAACGTCGGGACAAAGATGTGTTTAATTCCAAGATCCAACGCTACTTTCCTGATCTTTCTCGACTCTTTCTTTTGCTTCTGATAATACTCGCACGCGTCGTTCGCACGCGTCATATACACACAATAGATGTTTTTCATCCGGTCCGAAAAATATTGATCAAACAGATCAGACACCTTCACCCATTCCTCCTTCTTCTGTTTCTCCCACCTCGAGTGTAACGCCTCCAAAAACGCATCCTGATACTTCGCTACTACTTCAACATTTAAAAAGATATCAGAGACTTCCTTTTCCGTCATTACTACTTGGAACGCCGGGCGAATCTCTTCTACAATACACCGCAGATGTCCACAATAGTCTTCTTCCGTCGTCACTATTTCTTCTATTATATTCTTCGCTTGTGTCTTCTTCATATTAAAATCAGCACAACGCTTCACTTCTATCGAATCTCTCCCAACTATAGGAGTCTTCTCATCTTTCAATGAAGACAATATCTCCACACGGGCCTTCTCTAACGACACAATGTTGTACGGCGTTCGAAGAAATGATGAGATCTTAACCGTCCGCAGTTCATCGCATAGTCCCTCGTCCACCACTAAATTCCTCACAATGTTTAATAACACAAGCCACAGCGCGGGCTCATACAAATTCAAACTTTCAACACAATGCCGCAGTCGGTCCGCAAGAAGAAATCCACGACAGACGTCGAGGAGTTTGGCGTCCAGTGTGACGGCCAAGATGATTGCGAGCGCGTATTGCAAATTGTTAGAAAAAGGGTGTCCGCCCATCAATTCCACGGCATCAAAGAAGACCCCCGACTGTATAAATTGCTTCTCCTGGCCACACGCTAACGTGAGTAAAGCACAGACTTGCCACGATTGTGTACAAATAGGTTCTTGTGCAGACAACAATGGCTTAATAAGTTGTAAGACGTTGTTCATAATAACTATCTTCCTCACAGTAATAGTAAACTCCTTGTCTTGGTTCTTTATTAGTTGCAGTAACATCGAAACAGCAAGACTTTGCTCATTCGCGACGGAAGAATTTAAGACGGTGATGATCGCAAAGATCCCATCTTCCTTGATAAACACTATTTGGTTCGAAGAACACGAGAGGAGGATACACAAGCACTTTCCGGCTTGGTTCCGATACATCGGCTTCTGCCGGAAGATGGTGACCAATGGGGGAATAAACATTTTAAAGATCGTCACATCGTTCACCATCGCAGTGGCATTATAAATCACTTCTAAGATGTTCGGCGTCGTTTTGGAGGACTCCGAGTTCTGCAGGATCCCTTTCAATTCGTCGAAGACTATTAAATCGTAATTGACTAATAACTCGATGAATTTGGGGTAGATCGATAGGGCGTGCACTATGAAGAGCGACGCCTGTTGACTTGCAAGGTCATCAGTTGTGGACTTTAAGAGGTGCGTGTAGAGCTTGGGATGAATCCGCAGTAAGAACTCGCAAAAGGAGACCGATGGGATTTGTTTGAGAATGAATGAAAGACCGTCCTCACGAGTGTCGGGCGACGTTATCAATGTGTTCAATCGAACTGCTATGGCTACTTCCTTTGCTGATAACACGACGTCGGGAAGGAAATACTGGTCAATCGACTCGCTCGTGGACATCAATGGAATTTTGAAGTTCTTTTTGCAATTTCGAAGCTGTTTAGGTATTTGGATGAAAAAAGAATCTTGGGGATTTTGGTTGTCATGTCTTATATAAATTTATGGAAAATATTCAGTGTCCAAAAAGAGGAAAGTGGAAAAATGAACGAATGAAACTTTTGTTATTTTAATTAATCCAAAAAACTATTTTTATTTTAATGTTTGATAAAATTTTACATGTTATTAACGTAAAATATCGGGGTTAAACCCTTATAAAGTTTGAAAACTTATTGTATTTTCAGCAATAAAATTACATTTTATTTATATACTATAATAATATAGTTCATGTATGGTTTTCACAACTAAATATATAAATATCAATATATAGTTTTAAAAATTATTTATTTACTATAAAGTCGTTTGTATTGAGCGAAATAACAATTTTATTTGACTTTTTGATATGATAAAAAAATGAAAAAATTGAAATCATATTTTATTAGTTTTAAATATTAGTTTATTTTATTTGCTAAAAACTTATAATTTTAATGAGAAAAATTAACCCGTCACTAAATGCTGGGCCTACAATTCAGTAATATATTTCTGATGATATTTTTTTGTATGAGGGGAGTATAATTATATTAGTATAAATAATAATTATAATTATAATATAAAAATAAATTAAATTGTTATTATAGTTTAAAATCTAACTAAATCAACAAGTTCGATTTTTATCACATTTTATTATTTTTTATGCA
>NW_004440111.1:116589-126273 GCF_000330505.1 Entamoeba invadens IP1
AGTTATCAATGTGATATATTATCTATAATATATTATCATTTACTATGACATATTATATTTTATTTGTATAGAAGAAATAACTTGATTATTTATTATCATATTTAAGTTTTAATAAATCAAATTATTCTCATCATATCTATTAAATAACTTTTATTATATGTATAATAATTTATTCAATATGTATATTATTGTTAATTAATATTTATTAATCAATAAATTTAAACAAAAACCTCATTGTGTTGTATTTTTTTTATTATAGTAATTCATGATATAAATATATTATAAATAATTATAACGACTATTTAATTGATAAATAATAATATATAATAAAAGTATAGTTAATCTATACACCCGAAGTGACGCGATACATTTAACTAATTAACCATTGAATAATCCCAAATAAATCCGAAATTGTGATGTTTAAATCATTTTAAAACATCATAAGATGAAGAAAGTGATTACCAAACTTATAAAGATTGCATCTTTCTAATAAAAATCAAATGACAAGTTTAATAACACTTTCCCTCCACGGCACATCACTTGGTTTAGACGACCAAAACCTTAAAGAGAAGATTAAGTCGATTGAAGCAAAACTCGTCGAGTCCGAAACAAAAGAGAAAACATTGAACGACGCTTTAGACGCACTTCTGAAGAGAATAGAAAGTGCGGAGGAACGATCCAAACTAGTAACTTCTCTCGAAGCCAAAGTCAATGCGCTCGAAGTTGAAAATAAAACTCTTCGTAGTGAATTAGAAGCGAAGGCCAAAGAACACACCGAAGCCGTAGTCAAGCTTCAAAGTGATTTCAGTGCTTTTAAAACGACTCTGAAAGACAACGAAGGGAAGATCGAGTGTGTCATTTGTAAAGAGTTAATACCAATGAAGGACATCATTACACACATCAATGCACATGGCCCTCAAAGTGGCTTCACTCAAGCCCCAAACCTTCCTATGATCTTCCCTTCACATACTAGAAATGCTGTTGTGTCAAAGAACACTATCGTTCCTGTTGTCCCAAGCACCAGTGTTAACCCATTACCTTTGCCAATAGTTCAACCATTCCCAATTCCTCCATCCCAAGCAGATCCAAAGCCCGTAGAATTAGTTGAGTGCCCAATTTGTGGAAAGAAATTCTCAGAGGGAGAAATAGCTAAACACGTCGATGGCCATTCGGGAACACAATTTGAGTGTCCCTTCTGTTTTAAAGACTTGGGAAATGCTCAGAGTTTGCAACACCATGTAGAGACCGAACACCAATAATTGGGTTGTGTGGTATTGCTTTTTTTATCGGGTTTTATATTTCTTTTCAATCGCACAATTTACTCGTTAATGTGCTTTTCGGACAATTTGATGCCGATATAATTGAGAGCAAGTGGTTTCAAGTCAAATGGTTTATTAAAAGTAAAATAAACTATACTAATAGTACATTGATTTGAGGGAAATAGAAGAGAAGACACAATTGTGAATTGCTTCGAACAACCAAAAAATGGTACAACTGCCAAAGGTGACATGTCAAGTAACTTCTTTGAGGAACTGAAATACTATTATGTTTGTGTTTTTGATTCTAACACTTTTTTCTTTGGAGACTTTGGCTATCTTAGTGTTGCCGAAAACTAAAACAGTTGTTACGAAGACAGTTCCTCTTGTCAAGTTATATAAAAAGCAGAAGAAGACTAGCGGCATCATTGGAAAACTGAATTCAATTGAAAATGAAAATTATATGTCGATACCAATGGAAGAAAGAAACTACTACAACCCATATGAAAGATCACCTTATGACACACCAAGTGATCAACAAGGAACTCTTAACGCTAATTTCGTCCAACACGTCCAAAGAAACAATTACTTGACTCAAAACTTAATCAAACCAAATTGCCCTCAACACCCAAATAACTTCTTACAACATAGAATGACCCAACAAAACCCAATGCTTTATAATAGTTATATGCAAAGACCATTACCCGGATATTATGCACCAAGTTATGGAATGAATTATGGATATAGAATGAATTATCCTTATAATCACCCAATTTATGGATACACATATGGATCTCCTTATATGAGAACTTATCCAACACCAATGCCTTACTCTCCCTATTCTCTCCTCTAAAAAATGCTTTTCTTTTTTTTTATTAATATATTAATATAGTAATTATAATACAAGTATTAATTAATTGTTATTATATAATAACATTTTTATTCTATTTATTTAAAATACTTTTTTATAAAAAAAATATAATAAAAAAGTGATTAAATAAGAAGTACTAATTAATTAATTATTACATTAACTATACTTCTTTTTTGAATAAATTGTGAATGACATAACAAATTCTATATTTTAATTATATTTATTATAATTTTAAACAAACAACTGTTTTATAAAATAAACTATAGTATAATAAAGTAATCTCGCATAAAGTAATAAACCACTTGCCTGGCACATAATAATAAACTAATAATATAATACAAATAACCATAATATATAGTTAATTTATCACAATAAAAACTTCAACGATATAAATACTCCTCAACTGGTAAAAGAAACTTCAAAAGAAAGCAAAAAACTGAAAAATAATAAAATGGTTTGTCTTTCAACTTCCTCCCAACAAGAATTTCATTCATTTTACTTCAATTTAACTTCACTTTGACTTTGTAATACTCACAATAAGGCGCGTAGATACGACAGTCTCACAACTATGTTTTCCCCGGAGGGTAGACTCTATCAGGTTGAGTATGCGATGGAAGCTATCAGCCACTCTTCCTCTGCTATTGGGATATTATGCAAAGACGGTATCTTACTTGCAGCCAAGAAGAAACGAGTTGCGCGATTAATCGACCGTTCCCGCGACTCGGACAAGATGTACGAGTTAGACACGCACGTCGCGTGTGCGGCTGCGGGGATCACCTCCGACACAAACATCTTAGTCGACTACTTAAGGGAAGTCTGTCAACAGCACCACTTCACATATGGCGAAGAGATCCCCGTCGAGTTATTAGTACAGCGCGTTTGTGACATGAAACAGAGTTACACGCAGTACGGTGGGTTACGACCATATGGCGTCTCCTTTTTATACGCCGGCTGGGACAAGTACTTTGGGTATCAACTGTACATGTGTGACCCCTCTGGAAATTATGGGGGCTGGAAAGCCACTGCAATCGGCGCAAATTTCCAAGCAGCAGAATCCATCATGAAAACTGAATACAAAGAGGACATGACCATCGAAGACGCTAAAAAGCTTGTAGTCAAAATCTTCTCGAAAAGTGTTGAGAGTTCATCTATGGTCCCTTCAAGACGTTTGTTCCTCTTTTTTTAAATCACTTTTCTATGGACTCAAAAATAGTCGAGTTCGGTGTCTTTACGTTGGACGAGAACAACAAAAAGCCGGCGTTCAAAATCATGAAGGACGCTCAGGTCGCTGAATTACTCAAACAATGTGGTATTGAAATGGTCGAGGATCGTGATTAATTTTTCTCTTTTTTGTTCTTGTTTTTACTATTACTATGTAGTTGATTTTATTATATTTTTAACTCTTTTTATTTTATTGTTGTTATTACTTTTTTGTTATTTATTTATTTATTTACAAAGATTTATCTGACCCAAATCAGTATGTCCAATACTTTGCAGATAAGTGTTAAGTTAAGGGATTTGATCAATAATCCCGTTTTTATTAGAAATTAAAATGTAATATAAATAATAAAAAAACAATTTCATTTTTATCGTTTCTTTGGCGCTCCATTCATAATAAAAGTTTATTAATTTTTATCATTAATTTACAAATAGTTTTTGGATTTTGGTATTTATAGTGTATTAATTATGTTATTTCATTTCAAATTTTTCTATTTTATTTAACTTAAATATGGTTAAATAATAGATTTCTTATTAGAACAAACAATAAAAGTGATAATTTAATTAATTGTTTTGTTTGGCATATCTCTGCTTGTTGATGTTCTTTAGACGTTGCTCGGCTTCATCAAGTTGTCTTCTCAGCTTAAGGACTTGGATGGACGCTTCTCTTTCTTTAATGACAAGCTGGTAGTCGGACAAATCGCCATAATTAATACTTTCATCGCTTTGCTTTTTCATGTCACCAATGGCTTTAACTGCTTCGACCAAGAGTTTAGTAGCTTCGTTAACTCCTCTTGACGCGTTTTCGACTTTTTGGAGAGTTGGTGAGTCGAAGTCTGCTTTTGATCGTGCTGCTGTGACAAGATGAGCAGTGCACTTAGCAACTTCGTGACTTGTAGCGATCAAAGCGTCTGTATCCTTTTCTGTGCCTGGGGTGACGTTATTATTTGCAACGGTGACAATTTGTTTAGTCGCTTCTGCAACTTCCTTTCCAGCAGTAACAAGACCCTCCGACCAGATTTGATTTGGTGCATATGGTTTTGTTGGTGTTGCGTACTTTTTCCCCAAAGCAACTCTCTCTTTTTGCGCAGAAGCTGCTGCATTGACAAGTGCGGCTGTCGCCTTTGCAATGGCTTGTGCACTCTCCATGATGGCCTGGTTCACATCCATCTCCGCAGAAACACCTTTTTTCGACTGCGACAACCACTTTTCCAAATCCTTTGCTAACCCCATAATACTATTGGCGGCCTTTGTCAACTCTCTCTCAGCGTCTTCATCAATCCCAGATAAATTGACCACTTCAGCAGACTCCTCAATCCCTTCAACTAATGTTTTCTCCTTTGTCATTTTGATATCAAAGACTCCTCCAGCCTCTCCAACCTTTTCTCGGTCAATGCACTTCCCCATCATGTCGCGAACAGAAGCAATCAATTCAACGGTCGCCCCTCGTATTTCTACTTTCAATTTTTCATCCGGATTCTTCATCTCTGCGCCTTTGATATCTTCAAGTAACATCTTGATCGTAGAAACAAAGTTCTCAACCTCCTTTTCAGCCTCTTTCGGATGGTTCTTTTCAACAGACGCCTTGTACGCAATTCCAGTCGCATTCAAAAGTGTCAAGTCGCGAAGAACTGTCGCTTTATTTGCATTTGGATTCCCCTCAATTGAAGTGTCATTGAATAAATTAAAGAAGTTGTCCATCTCCTTTTCGGCCCCTTTAACACCGGCGTTGACAACCAACCAGTAATCCGTCTCACGGCCAAATCGTTCCATTTCTAAAGCTTTAGCGGTGTTCTCGTACCTTTCTTGTACTTCATTCAACTCGTCTGCCAATTTCAATTTCGAGTTTTTCTCATCGACCAATTGTTGCGCAATGAAGTCGCTTTTCTTCTTTTCGTCTTCCAATTCTTTTTGTAACTTCGCGTCTTGGACTTTGAACTTCTCGTAGTCCTGCGACAACTCGGCAAATTTCTGGCTCAGTCCCGCAAACTCCGTTTTCTGTTGTTCTGAAAGTCCAACTTGATTTTTCAAGTCAGCAGCCAAAAGTTCGTTTTGTCTCTTTAACTCAGCAAGTTCAACACGATTTTGTTCTTCATATTCTCTTTGCTTTTTCTTGTAATTTTCAAACTCCTCCCCTTTCTTTTCCCAATTCTTAACTTTTGTTCGCTCCTCTTCAAGTTGTCTCAACAGTTCCTGTAAATTCCCTTCTTTCCCTTCGTTCATCTTTTTCATCTCGTCGTAAGTCTTTTCTAATTCCTTGATTTTCTCCTGTTCGTTCTCAACCTTCTTTTGTAACTCGGCGTTCTTTCTTTCAGCCTCGTCGTTCTTGAACTTCATCTGGTCTTTGAGTGCCTCAATCTCGCGAAGACTCTCTTCGAGTTTCTTCAGCTCGGCTTCCTTCGCTGCCAAATCGGTTTCTACATTTTTTTTCTTCTCAAGTTCGGCCTCTTTCTCTGCAATTTGTGTTTGAAGCGCCTTGATGACGTCGTCCTTCTTCTTTTCGTCAGTCAGCTGGTTTTTAAGCTCTTCGATTAATTTCTCAAGTTCGGCAATCTTCGCGTTGTTTGCCTTCTCTTTCTCTTCGTTGACCTTTTTCAACTCTCTGCGTTGGTCTGCTTTCAATTGGTCAATTCGCATTTTAAGATCGTTGATTTCCTCTTCGAGTTCTTTGATTCTTTTCAGGAGTTTATTTATTCTCTCGTTGTCAACAACCTTTTCAATCTTCACAATCACTTCCTTCTCCACTTTAACAGGGGGTGGTGGGGGTGCCTGCGCTTCTTTTGAGAAATCGAATGGTTGGAAAGTTGGTTCCACTGGTTTTTGTGTCGGTTTATTCATCTCAGAAAAATCGAATGGTGTGAATTGTGGTTGAATTGGTTGGGGTGGTGGTGTTTGTACCTTTGGTTGTGGTGGAGGGGACGGCGACCTTTCTCTTCCAAGTGTTATAACAGAGAAATCTGGTGGGTCGGTAGCAAGCTGAGGGACGGTGACCAATGCAGTGACGTCTCTGATAACAGAGACCTGATCAAAGAGGTTCTTCAAGGTGTTATGCATTTGGTCGAACTTTGCAATGATGTCCTTATACTCTCCGTCGTGGTGGAGTTTCACAAATGTTGTGAAAATGACGTGATAATACATATAATATACACCGCTCAATTCCCTGATCAAAGTGACTAACATCGCAATCAATGAAAAGATTTTCTTTGAGTTTAAGATCTTCAATATGCCTTCCGTGTTTTCAACACACATTTTGAGGTGGTTTAACATTGGTTGGATGATTGGATTCAACTTCTGGCAATTCTCGGTACTGATTTTCGAAAACGTCTTCTTGAATATCTCCGGGTCCATTGAACCTGGTATGATTTGTTGTGCAGTGTGCATTTGTACTTTGGTCTCGAGCATTCTGACGTACTTGCAGAATATGTCCGTTGACATGTTGAGCTGCTGCGATCTTTTAAATCTCTCCAACTCTGGGACCCATCTCAGATCAAAGACGGGAGTTTGGCACGCTTTTTCGGGACCATCCAACATGACTCTGTGAAGGATCTGAATCGCCTTCATCTGAGTGACTGGGTTGCCCTTTCTCACTTTGTCGAGCAAGTATCTATAGACCTGCATACATGCTTGTTCTGTTGGGCAGGACACGATGATAGTCCTGACGTGTTTGTCTTTTGGGAATGAGTCTGCTGGGTCTGTCGCCTTATTGATCGCTTTTTCCATGAGTATTGTAGAATAGAGTTCAGTCAAGATTTCAAGAACTCGTATCAGAAGTCTTTGTTTTACCTCTCTTTTTGGTGTTTTTTTTGTGTTTTTAATCCCCTTAAATGCGCTTTCTTTCCACCATTGCTCTATTTGTGTTTCATTGAGTTGTATTTAATAGTTTATTTATATTATATTTTTAATTTGGATTATAACAGGGCGTTTTCACTCAATTGACACCACGTCAATAATACCCAGAAAAATAGTCCATTTTTTTCACAAATTGGTCGCATTTTCTTTTGTTGGCTTCTGGTATAAACATGGTTATTTTAACTATAATTATAGTATATACCATATTTGGCATTTTAGTAATCTCCCATTTTTAACTTTTTTGTTTATTCTTGTTATTGTTTCTCTTTCCGGCAATTAGTGGTGTAATTTAACACCAAATTCTGCATATTTGAGACGATATTCAAATACAAAAACGGTTATTATTAAAAGATAATTATAGTAAATTTAATTAGATTTGTAACAGTATTAAAATTGTTTTTGAACAAAAACGTCAAATTTGATTGGTTCCACTTTTTATAGTTTTCTTATAGTAAAATTACAATACCTATTAACCATTTCCCAAAAGTGTTGAAAATTGAATTCAAAATGACTAAAACAAGCAGTTTTGGGAACAACAAAACGATTAACTGTAATTCAATTTCATATTTGGTTCTTCGAAGATTTGATTAAAAACGAAAGAAATGTTATCCAACATATCAGTTGCGATCATTCCACGTCCTTTTTGTTTAAAAGCAGCAGCGTTACATTCTTTAATTAACGCACTCACTGCCACCCCACTCACTAATAAATCATTTTCGTCGGTGTTTGGGCTTCGAGTTATTCATTGTAGTATTATCTTGAATAATTTTTAATTCAGAAATACTATAAATTAAAGTATTATTTATCATATATTTTAATTCATAAATCAAATTGTCAAAGAAAAAATGTACTATATTTATTATAAATTTTATTATATGTTATAATATCCCAAAAAAGAAGAGATACAAACGCCAGAACGCTCCATGCTATAAAAGCCGCCAAAGCGCCACTTAACAGATCCCCCTTAATGTTACTCATGCTCACGACTCCAAACACGACTATTGATAACAAACCTGTCCGCCACATCTTCTTGGAGAACCACTGTGTTTACACTGCACTGTATACGTCCCATTTGATATAACATCGACTCTCCCTTTCTGAAATATGGTGACTCCTCCTAACTCCTTGGCCAGTCTGTACACGTCCGCATATACAGGGAGACCAACAGCCTCGCACAACCTCCCGTACTCAGCAACGTTTGGAGTTAAAATGACGTTCTTCTTGTTTTTGATCATCTCGATATTTTTAGTGATCATGAAAAGACCATCCGCGTCAAATACAATGCGTTTGCCTTTACTCAGTAATACCCCACACACAGCTTTGGCTATGTCTAAGATGTATTGGTCACGCCCCAAGCCTGGACCAACAACAAAACACTGAATTGTGTCCGCCCACTTTATGCAGTCTTCCAAGTTATAGTCTTGCTTAAAAAACGGGTGGACAATTAACTCTGGAGAATACGCTTTTATCGCCGTCGCAGCTTCTTCGTGACAGAAAACATGGGAAATATCACAGCCAACTCTTAAAGCAGTCATCGCCGAAAAATATGGCGCCCCAGTGTACTCAACACTCCCACCAAGAATAGCCACCTTGCCACAACTACCTTTGTGCTGGGCATAGTCGAGTTTCGGAATGATCCGCTTTAACTGTGTTTCCACTGAAAGTTGTCCACCCATCACTCTTTGTGCTTTTCAGTTCAAAAAGTCATCTTATCGAGTGGGGATTTGTCAGGAAGAATTTAAGTTCTTGTAATAGTGTTGTTTTAGTTTTTTTATTGGTTTGATAATAGTTTTATATTTGAATTATTTTGTTTGCATCCAAATTCAAACATCAAACTATTGAATAACTATTCAATTCTAATTATTTAATTTGGTTAATTTCTTTATTTTTGATTATCTTTGATGTGTTTTCAAACTTATTTGTAGTTATCTTTCTTAGTAAACGGACAACATTCTTAATAGTTTATAGCTTATAAAATAAGATCGTCAGTCGTTTCTTTTTCGATTGACCATCATTTTTAAAATTTTTCACTTTAAAACAACGAGAGATGACACTTATTTATTAATATAATAAAAGTTGTATCAAATAAGAAACAAATTAAATCGTTTTAGGTAGATTTTTATTTTTCAATAACAACTAGTAACTTTTATGATTAAATAGTACTGTTACGTAAATCCAATAAGACACAATTGACAACAGAAGTATACACGTTAAATTATTATAAGGTTATGACAAACATTTTTATAAACATTAATTGGATTATGATATTAATTTGTTTTACTGTCTAAAATTGAATAAATAACCAAAATTAAGTTGTTTCAAAACAATATCAAAATTATTAGTCATTTTCGTTTGATAGAATTAAATTACACACACTTATCACTAACAAATTTCCTGGTTCTTATTCATTGGAATCAAACATTCGATTCTATACTTATCATACACTATTTTACAACCAAATGTTATTCAAATTACTGTTTTTATTATAAC
>NW_004440111.1:126373-162316 GCF_000330505.1 Entamoeba invadens IP1
AAAGGAATTTATTTTTCTCGTCTTTGTTGCTTTCTCTTGTGATGTCACATCTTCTTTTGATTTTATAATTTCAGGGGAATTAACTGAAATATCGCGCGAAGGAATAGAAGGTGTTTTATCGCGAACCTCATCCATTTTTATTGATCCATTTTGACTTACATTTTGTGTAGTAGTTTCGTTTTCTTGTTCTTCTTCCAATTCATCAGAAGATATTTCGTCATCGACTAATATATCATCATCATCAATACCTTCATCTTCCTCTTCGTAGTGAATGGGTTTGACTTGGTACTCCAAAAGTGGATTTGGAACTTCTTCCTTCTTATCAATTGTTTTTGTGATATCCTTAATCTTTTCGATATCAATATGAATGTCCTCTTTTAATTCACTTTTGTTATTTTCTTCAATTTGTTCAACACTTTCCCGACTTCCACGTTTTTCTTCAAATGAAATGTTTTCTGGGTGTATTTCATTGACTCCTTCATTCTCCATTTCAACACCTATTTCATTGTTTAATTCTTCTTCTTTTTTCTTCAAGTCTCGGACATTGAGGTTGATGTAATTATATCCAATTATAAAGAACCCTACCATATAACTCAGTTGATATGTACAAATATATGAAAAAGCTTTTTCTTTGGCACCTTCACCAAGAATGTCACTCTCTCCTATAAACGATTCAGTAATAGCCATTGGAATGTAAAAAATATTAGCAAAGCCCAAAGTGAAGGAAAATACCCGGTTTTCAAGTGTTGGAATTCGAAGAATTTTACCAACTAAAATGCAGCCAAGAAATTGAAACACAATATGAATTGCACAAGCGACTGGGCATATCCATAACTCCTTCAATTCACTGAGTTCGTTGATTGCCGTCGCAGTTTGGTAGAATACAGTTGCAGGGAGAAAAAAGGTAAAAATCATTTTGGACCATCCGGCACGTACAATTGAGTTAAATCCGCACCACCTCGCACCAACAAAACCTATAAAAGCAATAAAGACCAATTTGAGAATGGCAAATGCAGAAACCTTAATTTGAGTGCCAACATCCATTTTGATTCTTATATATTCTCCGTTCTTTTGAAAGAGTTTTTAAAGTATGTGAATGTAATACAACGCAAGTTTATAACGAAAATGGGTAACGATTGCTCTTGTTATTTCGTACGTTATTTATTAAAAGAAATATTACAAGAAAAATACTAATAACGATTGTTATTTGGATATGAAACAGTGTTGTAATTCTGTATAAAAACAAATCAAAAACAATATCATTTGTATAAATAATTACAAATCTTTCGAATACAAGAAATTATTCTCTTGTTGAAAGCATTTCAAAATACTTTGTTTTAACCTATAAAATTGAATTATTGTTACTTTGAATAAGTACTTTCACTTATTAATTAAAAAAATGTTAATGTTTTTTCGGGACAATTTTGACTCAACCTTTATTATAATAAAACCCTATTAATTCTATTTATATACTCATGTTATCTATTTTTAAATATAATTATTAATAGTTTGATTAAATTATTGTCAATAACAAATATTTGATTAAAATATAAAAAAATATTGTTATTGTAACAATTATTATTATTTTTATAATATTTTGTTAAATTTTTAGTTGAATTTCTCTTGTAAAGGTCAGTTAATAGTTAAATGGTGATTATAATTGATGTTATTATCATATATATTTGGTGATTGATATTATCTGAAATGGCACAAAATTAAAGCTGATTATTATAATCGTAACAAGAGCTCTTATCATAATAAACTTGTATTTAATCGAATTTTAATTATTGAACAAAATAAAAAAATTTTATTGTTTTAAAGTGCTATTCAATATTTATAATACTACACAACTAAACACCATTTTAAAAACGTTTCTTTAACATCATCATCATTTAAACAATTGTTTTTAAATAATTAATACATGGTGTTAAATGTAAATTGAGTTTTAAAGATAAAAAATTGATTATAGTTGTCTTTATTTATGATATAATACATAACAATATACCACCTTCTTGTAACTAAAACCAAAGTGCTGAGTGAATTCCTTGAAATCTCAAAATAAAATGAAGTAGTAATAAACACATTCATTTTTTAGTTGTTCCATTTAATTACTATCTTACAAAATAATTAAATACAACATAATCTATTGGACACTTTGCGACAGTTTTAAGATTTATTCAAAATAAAAGAAAGAACTTAATAAATTGGAGTAGTTATCTGGAAAGCAAGTTGTTCTTGTTACAATAAATGATATTAAAACTACCAGTTAAATAAATGAATAAGTAATAACAAGTTTCATTTTAGTTAAACCCCGATTATTACACAGTACATTTGAGTAGAAAAAATATATTTAAGCATGTTAAAAAACTTTAAATATACAATGGAAAAAGAAATTGACGCTCAGTTCAAGAAGTTCGACAAAAACCACGACAACCTTATAAGTCCACTTGAACTTATTGAAGGTGTGTTAGAAATGATAGAGTTGGACCAGAAAGAATTGAGAGACCCCGAATGGTGTGGTGGACTCATCACGCATTTGATCAAGGAAGATCCCGATTTTGGGAAAAACGATACACAACAACTTACCAAAGAAGAATTTGCCAAAGTTTTGAAGGTCTTTCCAGATAAAGCCAAATGGGAAAAAGACCGAAAAAGAGTATTCACACACATCCTTTTCGACTTGATTGATACCGATCACAGTGGAACTATTGAAAAAGCAGAATTCGTCAAAATTTTGACTGATGTACCAAAGAGACAAAGAGATTTAGCTTTTCAGGCTTATGATGACAATGATGATGGCATCATAGATCTAGATGAACTGTATGGGTTCTTATTTAATTAACTCATTGGTGGTATTTCTTATTGTTGTTTATTTTAACTTCAATTGGCACACAAAAAAATTTTATAACAACCAAAAACTTGTCACACCAAAAAACAAAAATCGTTCGCTTGTGAATGTTGTTCCCGTCTTTTTTCAGTGCTTCACATTTTTAAAAGTGAACAAAAACTGTGAATTGGTTTCGACCAAAAAATCCAACAAAAAGATGAAGAAAAAAAGTTAGAGTTTATTTAATCCCCCAGAAAACGTCTTTGTCTATTCCCTGGACTTCATAGAAGAAGGACCCATCACATGTTCTTTCATATCTATCGAGCTTTCTTATTTTCTCCATTTCCTCATCAGACAAAGCAAAGTCGAAGATGTTAAAGTTTTGAATGATTCTTTCAGCATGAACTGATTTGGGTAAAGTTGAATGTCCCGATTGGACAATAAATCTCAAAATAACTTGTGCGACTGTTTTCTCGTGTTTCTGAGCAATTTCTTTCAACAAAGGCACTTCAAGAACATTGTCGACTTTATTTCTTCCTGCATTTCCGTTATTTCCAAGTGGAGAGTAACCGGTGACATGGATGTTATGTTCTTTGCAGTATTCCATCAGCTTTGGTTGTTGTAAGAAGACTCCAAATTCGACTTGGTTGACGGCCGGCTTAATCTTAGCGATACTCAGTAACTTCTCTAATTGAGGGATAGTGAAGTTCGACACACCAATTGACTTGACTAATCCCATCTCAACGAGTTTCTCCATTTCTCTCCAAGTCTCTTCTATTGGAACTTCAATGAAGTCGTCTTTCTTCATTGGGAAGGTCGCACCGACCTTAATTGAGACGGGCCAATGAATGAGGTACAAGTCCAAATAGTCTAATTGCAATTTTCTAAGTGATTCTTTGCAAGCGGGAATCACTTGGTCCTTTCTCTTTGAATCAAGCCAAAGCTTTGATGTGATCCAAACGTCACTTCTTTTAACTTTGCCTTCTTTAAAGAATGGGCCAAAAGCGATGGTCCCGATTTCTTCCTCATTCTCATAACATTTAGCACAGTCGATGTGGCGATATCCATGGTTCAATGCTGTCAATACAGCATTCCCAACAAGATCTTTCTCTGAGAGCCAAGTCCCTAAAGCAATCGCTGGAATTTTTAATCCATTGTTGAGTTCAAATTCAATTGTTTTGTGGTCGCTCATCTGTGTTTTTTTAATTCTTTTTGAGGTTTTTATGTGATTTTTTGAGGGTTTAAAGTTGGACCAAACATTACCAGATTTGTTGGATAACGAGGATATTTATTTTTATTTACTTGTCATTTGGTTGTTTACAATTAACTTCTTTCGGAGAAAAACGTCAATGTCCACTTCTTTTAATCTGCAAAGCTGAATAGAAACACCTTTGCGAAGATTTACTATTTTTGATACAAACTTAATAATGCTGCGATAGTTCCGAATTGTATATTTCTATTCTATTTTTAATTTTCTTAATTCTAGTCATTATTAAAAGCATTGAGAAATATTCAAAAGTGTATCATCGTTCATAAATCACTCTATTTTATCTCTAATTTACGACTTAAATTACCAAAATAAGTGGACAGTTTTAAAAATGATATTTTTCTTGTTATTTTTAATGTTTGTTTACGCCAAAATGTCACACAAAAATAACCTCACAAATCCAATAAATTCACCTAAGATATTAGCAGACGCCATTTTATTCTTTCCCGAATACAACATGATTCAATTCACTCGTTTCATAATCCATAATTAACACAGCGGCTTTATCAGACTCTTTGTAATACCCCTGTGCACCAAAAACAGTATACACCATAGGCTCTTCTCTCTTTTCATCGCCAAGTTTAGTCAAAGCGAACCCTTCCGAAACGGCTTGGTGTCCTCTTATGATGCTTCTCAATCCATTCTTCTCCAAAAACTCGTTGAGAGCGGCATACCCATAATACACCGAACACGCCCTCTCTCTGTTGTTCATGAACTTTTTGTCCTTCCAGTCGTCAGATAAATAACTTCTTGGTATCGGGTCTGACCACAACAAGTCTGCAAAGGCGTCATCAGTGAAATTGTCTTCGTCTTCACAAACATCAGTAAATCGATCGATTTCATCGACGTCCTGAAGACTCTTGATAAGTGGAGAGATGCCAGCATGTACCAAAAAGTATTTGTACTTCTTTGTCGAGATGACGGCACAAATCGGAAACGCACAAAACAGCTCGCAACACTTGTCATAAAAGTCTTCACTATATACTCGGCTACATTCCTCCCGAAATCCATACATGGAAGTAACTAATCGTTCCTCGTGGTTACCTCTAAGTAATATAAAAGTGTCTGGGTGGTTCACTTTAAGACACAAAAGAGTGATTAAAACGTTAATTGAGTTGTTCCCTCGATCGACGTAATCACCAAGAAAGACGTTTAAGTCGCAGTCGACCACATCTCTTGTTTTAAGTCTGTTCTAATCATTTATTGTATAATAAAAATTCTATTTGTTTAAAAGAACAAACTTGTTTGTTAATTGTTTAATAAGTCCACGATAGTTCCCATGAATGTCACCAAATACACAACACTTCTTATAATTCTTCACAACAATAGTATTGGGCTCTTTTGATAATATGTCACGAGATTTTTCAATTAAAGACAACACACTCGATTCTGAAAATACTGTCGAGTTGTTAAGTAATTGTATTATTTGATCAACGTTGTATTTTGTGTCATTGAGTGGAAGGTCGATGTGTTCCATCACTGGAAAACAAGTTTATTTATATTATTTTAACAAATTTGTTATATTATATTATAGTAGTATGGTATAGTATATTTGAAAAACTATATTATAATAGTTTGTTATTGGTTTCAATGTATTGATATAGTTTATTTTGATGATATAATAATAGATTAGAAAAAAAAACTACACTTTGGGTTTTGCGACAAAAAAGGTGTCATATTCTTGAATTATATTATCGCAGTTAAAAATGTAAATTAAATTTGAGAAAATAAGGGTTTTATCTTTTTACAATTTTCATTTTTAGTATAGTCTATATTTTTATTGTATTTTTAATACGACACAACGTGAGTTAATGTGGAACTCATGCAAAAGCGTGTTTAAAAAAGGTTGCACTATTTAATATTGGCATATTTTTCAAATAAGTACATTGATAAATGTGTTGAACTTGTTATTTACAACTAAACTTTGAATATCCATTTTAGTAATTTTATTGCAATGTATTATAGACTTAAATTAGAGCGATGAAAGTCATTTCAACTGTTTTGTTATTTTCAAAATTTTCATCTTCACAATTTCATAACTTTGGAACATCATGTACATAAATTTAAAAATCGTTGTTAATATTTTAATGTATGTCAAATCCAAGCACCCCAAAACAAATTGTCTCCAAAAAGGTTACATCTTTTTTGATAGACGTTTTCGAGTATTTTTGATTCACTTTGAAAAAAAACACTCTTAAATCGAAAACTTGTAAACATAACACCATTGATTAAAATTTCTCAACAGTCTTTTTTGAAAATCATGGTACTCAAAGACCATCACCCATTTAATTAATGTAACTTTAAGCTAAACCATTAATTTATCAATTTTATTGTTTTATTGTTTTTTATTTTTTAATTGTTTTTTTTTGGAAATAGAATTTCGAAATATTTTTTTTAATGATAATATAATTATATGTTATTATGTTATTATGTTATTATATTATTATTTATTATTTTTATTAATATAAATAAATGTATTATTAAATAAAATTCGAAAATTTTACTAATAATAATACATAACTAAACTATAATTTTTTAAATAAATTATTAACCATATTTAAAATTAATTGAATAATACAACTTAGTAGTTCATTTTTTGACTTTTGTAATTTTTAAGTTTTGTTTTTACAATCTAATTTTAAATCAAAACATTTTGTTTTACTTTTTTGATAATAAACTTTTTACAATAATATTAATAATATATATCAATATTCTTTAATTCAATACTGTAACACTATGGTCACTCGACCTTATGCCAGAATTATCGTTGTATATTTTAATTAGTCTAAACTATATTATTGTTAATTTATGACTAACCAAAAACACCATACACTTTTTTTATTGTGAATTATAAAATTGGTTTTTATTAATTAAAAATTATTTATAATAATCTTGCATAAGGTCGAGTGACCATATTATCTTAAAACTTAATTGTTGAAGCCCAACAATGAGTCAAAGAATGAAAAACAAACCATTACAAGTAATTAAAACAATTCTTTCTATCCTCTCAATAATTATCTTTTATCATCAAAGTGTGTTTCTTTTTAATTTAAAACATTGACACTCTTTTCCCAAATGGTTAACTTTCGTTCATTTAACTTCTCCTATTGAATTACCTTATTATTCAACTCAATCCCCAAAAAAATGCCTAGAACGTTTCTTCCTCAATAACAAAACCAACTAATAATTTCAATTATAATAAATATGGTTCACCACCTCGATGGGTATTCTTTGCTCATTGTTTCCACATATTTCAAAACGCCTTCCGACTATTTAAATGTCATTCAAGTCTGTAAAAAGTACTCAGAGACTCTTGACAAACTACATTATAACCCAATCGACTTCCCATCCCTTTTCAAGAAGCTTGAAACTTTGCATGTGTATACAGAACGCTCGATGTCATTAATTCAAGCAAATGATTTGAAACATCCAGATGACGTAGACACTCAGAGAAGAGTGATTCATCTCCCAGTGCACTCGACGTCTCTTCCTTCCCCTTTTCTCACAACATATTTGACCGTCGAGTTCACACAAAGTGACTTTAAAACACTTGGAAATGCCATCCCAGAAGGCACACATCGGATCTCCCCATTCGCATTTCAGACTTCGACACATACAAGTCTCTATATCCCAAGTACTGTCTCTTCAATCGATCCAAGGACGTTCGAGGGGTGTTCTTCCATTACTTCTCTATACACCAAAAACAACCAATTCGATCACAAAGTGTGTTACACCCTCTCTAAGCTCTTTCTGAATGGTAACACTCAATGCAAAGTTGTCGAGTTTCTTGCTTCAGACAGACGTGCGTTGAACTACACCATTCCAGAGAGTGACAACGTTCTCTTTATAGGAAATGGGTGCTTCGCCGACGCCGAATTAACGAAAATTGAAATTCCAAGTCAAATTGTCTCACTTGGCGACTTCGCCTTTGTCAACTGCAGTTACTTAACAGAGATCAAAGTCCCAAAAAGTGTTTCTTATATTGGAAAAAGTTGTTTTAAATCGTGTGGGCGGCTTGAGTCGTTCACAGGACGTGGAGTTGTGTGTGTTGGGTATCACGCGTTTTACCAGTGTAGTTCCTTAAGGTCTGTGGAGTTTGCCAGAGACTTCTCAGTGATTGGGCAACGGTGTTTTGCGGGGTGTTTTATGCTGTCCAAAATCGACTTAAAAAGTGTTTCAAAGATCCCACGTGGGTGTTTTGAGAATTGTTTTGGACTGAAAGAAGTTGTTTCGAGCGAGTTTTTATTGAGAATTGGTGTGTCGAGTTTTCGGAAGTGTAGTAACCTTCGTAACTTCAGAGTTCCAAAGAGTGTTATAAAGATCGGGGACAGTGCCTTTGAAGAGTGTGGAGTCGTTTTCTGTGAAGTACCAGAGACGTGTGAAACTATTGGAAAAGCTTGTTTCCAAAGATGTGAAGACTTGATAGCAGTCACGTTAGGAAATAAGATCCAACGAATCTCAAATGAAGCGTTTAGTCATTGCACCAGTCTAAGTTATGTCAAGTTACCCGAACAAGTCGAGTCGGTTGGTAAAAACGCGTTTTATGGGTGCCAAAAGTTGATCAACCTCGTTATACCCCCAACGAAATTCACATGTGAGGAAAACTGCTTTTATCAGTGCCCTGTCCAAAAGTCGAAGTTCGCGTTTCATGTGACGAAAAGTTCTGTTGGTATTAAACAGAATAAAAAGGCATGTAGGGTTAAAATGTTTTTAAAAAGTGTTTTTTAATTGTTTTGTCTGTTTTTGGTGTTGTTTACGGAATAAATCTGTCGACTATATGCATTTTTTATGAGTCTTGAAAAAAACCATTTAACAAGTAAATAAATGTGATTTTATTGTTCAAAATTCCCAATATATTTCCAGTAAATCTGTTCAGTTGTAATTTTTTGGTTCTTTTAATTTTACTGTTCAAAAAAATTGGATTATTTCTTCTGTTTTACTCTTGGAAATAAGACTGAATTTTTCAACTATAATTTAACGTTAAAAAATCACTAACGAGTAAAGTATCTAATTCTTATTTTTAAAATTTTTAGTGAAATTGAACAGAGTTTCTTTCATAAATTTTTAGGGTTGTGGTATTAAAACAAAAAGATTAAAATATTAAATCAATTCAAAATTAATTTTGGATCAAATGAAATGTCATTACCAACTTATTGTTTTCGAAAAACATGAGGCGTTTGTTAATATACTTCACTTTTTATTTGCTACTTAAACAAGAATAAGACTAAAAATGCGTTTTAATAAACATGAAATAATAAATGTCAAGATTCAAAAAAAACCAAAACATTGAAATAAAAATGAAATAAATACAATTCAATAACATGATTTGGATCAATAAAAACTTTGAACTAACAATATTTTTAAGTATTCATGAATGCAGTGATTGTCGCTTTGTATTTTTTAGGGCAAGTTCATGCAATAGATGTTGAGTTGTGCTACGCCAAAGGAACAAAATGGTACGATGGATTTACTGATGTTGATAACGCTGACATTAACAACACACTTTGTTATTCAAACACTAATTATCATAATTACTTTTTTAAACAAGACATGTATTTCCCTTTTAAACAACAGGCTTATTTTAGCAAATTTGAGTTTAACAATTCGTTGACACTGAGCTCAATATATAAGACAAATGTGGCTTATGTAAACATTGAGTATTTTTATGTCAGAGATGGGGCCACTGTTACAGCATCAACTTTTATTCATTCAAACAACACATTATTTATTTACAATGGAACTTTAATAATTAATTCAAACTTTTCAATTGCAAACGTGTTTGCAGAAAAAGGAGCTGCAATCGACAAACCAAAAGTTTTAGTTTGGAAATCGTCATATTTTCACTTAAATTACAATTTTATTTATAACAAAAATTTTTATATTACTAATCCAGATGGTAAAACGACATGTTTTGATGTTATTTCATTGAACTCCCCAAATATTTTGATGTCAATTTATGGTTGGGGTAATTACAATTCTTCGCATTTTCCCCTCAAATTTAGTGCTGGTACTGCTTATCTTATTTCCAATCAGAGACTGATCAGGTTCTGCCCAACTGGAAAAACAAACAATAATGTTACATGTACAATGAAGTCTTCTAAATACCAAAAGTACTTTAATGTTAAAAATGACATAGAAGACTACCCATTTGACTATCCCCATTGTCCATGTGATGATAATGTCACCATATGTCATTTAAACTTTTCAACCACATTATCTACAGTTGATTTACAAAAGTATTCAATTGAATATGCAAACGTGTTTATTGACAAAGATATGATATTTGAGAATGGAGGTACTATTAAAAGAATTAATTTAAATCAAAATGTAAAAGTCACTGGAAGTTTAATAATGTCAGTGGTGACAATACAATCATATGGAACATTAACATTTGTTGAATCAACACAGAACATCGACTCCAATTTAGTTTATCTGAAATATAACTCGACTTCTAAAACGTTGTTTTGTAACGAAAATATGGAATATTCACTTAAAATCACGAGTTCTGAAAATGTGCTCCAATTGAGTTGTGGTAAGAGATTATCAACTCTTACAGTACCAACAAATCGATTGTTATTTTTATCAGATACAATAAGAACTGTTGATTCAATTATTTATACATCATATCTTGGGTACTCTTACTTTCATACCAATTCTGTATTGAACTCAACTCAATTGAATATTACTGGATGTACACTTTATAAAATCAGTTCAACTTTGAAAAAATGTTTGTCGTGTGAAGATAAAAGAAATTCATTTAATAATGTTTGTCAAATAAATAATTGTGTTGAATACAACCACAATGGACGATGTGTTGCTTGTGCTAAAAATTCTGTATTGAATACAAGTGGAATTTGTGAAGCTTCTACTTCTTGTGAATATGGGTATTACAACAATTGCTTTAAATGTTCAAAGGAGTACATTTTAAAGAATGGAGTTTGTGTCCAAAAACAATCAAATTGTCAAATCACAGATGGCAATTTTTGTAGAAAATGCACATCTGGTGTTATATACGGAGAGTGTGATGTTTGTTCCTCCCATTGTATTCACTGCGATGGAACTATAGAAAACAAGTGTATAATATGTGACACAAATACAATATTGGTCAATGGGACTTGTATTAATTCAGGAGAAGGAATAACAAATAACATTGAAATGACTTCATGTAATAATAGTTTATATATAGACAATGGTATTTGTTACAATTGTTCAGATAACGTAAATCAATTCTTAAATTGTGACAAAGTGAAAGTAACACAATGTGAAGCAAATTATTATATCAATGTAAATGAAAATAAATGTATTACTAATCAATGCAATGAGGATGAAATGAAAGAAGAAAATAATTTATGTTCATCAATCATACCCAATTGTAAAAAATATTTAAATTCTCAATGTATAGAATGTGCAGATGATTATTATTTGGATTCGACTAATAACTGCGTACCTTTAAATGACATCAATTTTACTTCAAATTGTGAAACAATAAACCACTTTGGATGTGTGAGATGTGTAGATGGGTATTATTTAGAGTCAAATAAGACATGTACGAAGTGTAACACTTCTTTGTGTCAAACTTGTTATTCTTCTTCATATTGTTTGACATGTGCTGAAGGCAAATTTCTCTCAAAACACGAATGCAAATCAAATGAAAATTTAATTGGAAAATGTAACAAATTTGTTACAACAGGAGGGTGCAGTGAATGTTCAGATGGATATTACAAAAATGGGTTGGACTGCTTTAATTGTGACATCTCATGCTCTTCTTGTATTTCTTCACCAACAAAATGTCTCAAGTGCAATTCAACAAACTTTAAAACGACTTCGGGAAATTGTCTTCCCCGTTCACTTTTATCAGAGAGTTGTGATGTTGAAGTGACAGAAAGTGGGTGTTCAAAGTGTAAAGATGGGTATTACCAAATTGACTCAAATCAATGTCAAAAGTGTGACAGTAATTGTAATACTTGTAACACTTTAAATGTGTGTCTGACATGTTCCTCTGACAAAATATTGATCAACTCTGTTTGTTCTTATTTCACTACCATTCAAAATTGTCGAGCTGTTTCTAATTCGAAATGCTCCAAATGCACTTTTTGGAATTCTCCAAGTCAAAATGGCACTTCCTGTATTAAGAAAGCAGTATGGTGGGTCATATTAATAATAGTTTTATTTATAGTAACGATACTAATACTAATAGTAACCAGTGGTGTATTAATGTTCATCTTTATTTTAAAGAAGGTCCACCAAAAAGAAAAAGAAAAGACTGAATGTGTGTTTGAAATCAAACTATCAAATATCAAATTTATATCCCTTGGTGACGGTGTTGAAGTTGATAAAAAAGAAATCAATTTTGGAGATGAAGAACGTGTGGATGTTGGTGTTAAAATACGAGAACTTCTATGTGTTGGCAACAGTACTAAACATAACATGAAAGTGCAACTTACAACCAAAAGTGGCAATTACAAATACACACTTGAAACACAGCCAAATGTAGTTGTACTCGAAAGTGGGTTTGCGTGTGAATTTGAAATATTTCTGACTGTTGAATGCACCACAACACTTTTCGAGCAAATGTTGATTGTAACAAATTCGTATATAAAAGATGTGCAAAAAACAAAGAAAATTGAGTTCACTGCAACTTCAAAATTGACAACGCGACTTGATTACCATGAATTAAAAGAAGAGAAAAAGCTTGGGGAAGGTTCATTTGGGATAGTCTTTTTAGGTGAATTTAGAGGCAACAAAGTAGCAATTAAGAAGATGAAACTGAGTGATAGTGAAAGTAAAATGCAAGAGTTTAGAGGTGAAGTGGAGATGTTAGATAAGTTCCGATGTGACTATTTAGTTCACTTCTATGGTGCTGTATTCATTCCAAACAAAGTGTGTATGGTCACCGAATTCGCTCAATATGGATCTCTTCAAGACTTAATAAACCACAAATTATCAAGTGAAATCGATATGAAACTTCGTCTTAAATTGTTAGTCGATGCTTCTGAAGGTATTTCATATTTACACGAAGCAGGCATTTTACACAGAGACATCAAGCCAGACAATATTTTAGTTTTTTCATTAGAAAACAGCAGTAAAGCCAACGCAAAAATTACCGACTTTGGGTCTTCGCGCAATATCAATTTACTGATGACAAACATGACCTTCACTGCTGGAATCGGAACACCAAAATTTATGTCTCCTGAAGTGTTAAATCGGCAAAAATACTCAAAAGGTGCCGACGTGTATTCCTTCGCCATTACAATGTTGTGGTGTATAACATGGACTGATCCATTCCCCCAGACGGTGTATCACTACGCTTGGAGTATCGCAGATGACATTTCCGCCGGTAAACGACCTCAAACACTCAACTTATTATCTCACAATACAAAGTCGATAATAGAAAAAGCGTGGCAACAAGATGAACATAAAAGAAGTTCAATACAACAAGTGAGGAGTGAGTTACAGACTCTCTTATTAGACTCTACTATAGTATAGTATATTATACTATAATACAACTATCATATAATATATAGTATATTTACTATAAAAAAATTAATACAACACATGTATGTCAATGTAATTCAATTGCTTTATTCTATCTTTTAATCGTCTGGGTTTATTGTGATCGAAACTGGTCCTTCAATAACTGGAGACCCTCTTCTCTCAATATCGACCTTTGATTTTTGTTGTGTACTCAACTCGAGAGTGTGAGTCGTTGAAGCACTCTCCTCCGCCTTTCTGATATCTTCATTCTGCTTTCTCGCCTCTTTAGTTTCATTCTGGAATGTGTAAGACGCAGTCTCGTCGTTGTAGTTAGCAATTGCAATTAACACGCCAGCCGCTCCAAGACAGAACTCGAATGTTATTGGACTATCAAAGATGAAATATGAACAAATTGTTGTACAGACAATAGCAATAGATACAGCGAATCCCTTAACAATGACATCAGCATAAGTCATGACAAGTGCAACTAATATACCTCCAATGGAAGTGTCTAAAACCATCACAAATGCTGTCCAACTGAAGTCGTGGAATGGTCCAAGTGTGAAAGTTGATTTAAAATCGACGACAAAGACATTGATAGCTGCAAATAAAATCGAATACAATGATAACTGGAAGTTCCGTTCCCACAAATTCAACTTTGGCCCTGACGATACTTTGTTCTTCAGAATTTTCTCCATATACACCCCACTAAAACCAGATGCTGTAGAAGCTAATAAAGCAGTTAAAACACCTAAAAAGTAATTTCCTGTATTTTCAGAGGGACTGTTGGCAGATGCGGCTCTGTTGGCACTTTCTACTGAAATAACACAGACTACCAAAGCCAAGAGTGCTCTCCATTGTGTTGTTGTTAACTTCTTACCTAATATAATGACTGACAACAACGCAGCTGACAGGATTTTAGCCTGTGCCAATATCGAATAAAGACCCGGGTGAATATTAGAGAGGGACACTTGAATTAACATATTTTGGAAGAAGTAAATGAGAGCAGGAACGGACGACACTAACGAACACGAAATGATCAATTTCAAGTGTGAAAAGAGTGGTGTGTCTCGGTGTGTCACTGCTATTCCAACAAAAGACATGACCATCTTTAATATTTCGTTCAACAGTATAGACGCGGGAATGGAGTATTTCTCTTTTAACACACCACGAGAGTATCTTGTGATGATAGATATGGATGTGGCCTGTATAGTTAAAAGAATAAGAAAAATGGCACTTAAAACTGCTTTATTCATTTCCTTCGTCAATTTGTTTTTAAGTTTTCCTCATTCGATTTTTTTAAGAAAAGTACTATGACAACCCTAATAGGAAGTAGGGTTGATGAAAGGTGTTTTAAAATCGTGTGATTCTTTTTTTAGAATATTTATAAATGTACAAAACAGGAGTTGAAAAAAACATTGAATTATCAATAAACTATTAAATTGTTATAAATTTACTATTATTATGTTTGTTTTTTTGATTTGTTGGTTTCTAATATTCTAATTTTCTAAAATGGAAAAAATGGAAATTTATTATTTGTGAAAACAAAGCTTTTGGTCTTGTAAATTATAATATTATAATTAAATTACTATTTGATATAATTTGTTGATTATGGATAAAATTTACCAATAAATTATAGTTCAAGTATTATAATTATTTGGTTTTTAACTGACAATTATTAACTAAAGGTGTTTTAAAAATTACAATAAAAGTTTTTATACATTTTTTATTTGAAACGAAAGAAATGGTTTGCGCTACAAAGACAAACTGAGATTGTCAACAAAAAAGAAATAAAAACACAATTTCCAAAGTGGTGAGAAATGTTGCACGTGTTTCTTCTCTTTTCCTCTCTCTTTTCAATCTTGAGTATCGTCTCAGGGAAAGATCACCACGTCGCTTTCGTTATGTGGACGTACCCCAAAAAAGTTCCTTTTCTTGAATATACGATTGACTATTTCCTTCACGCGTATAACTACAACCACGCAGGAATTAAAATAGACGGGGTTTTTATAACCCTAGGCTGTGAAAATTGTGATTTTCCGGTATTCGAAGACTCGATTGGAAAACTGATGAAGAATAACATTACCGTCTTCAACGTGACGACACAACACCCGCCATACAGTGACGACACCTTTCGGCAACACGCGAAAGACAAATTTGAGAGTTGGTTTCAGGACATGCGCAAAGACACGACGAACCGACGACAGCACCATCGATATAACAACTTTGAAAAGGACAACTTAGTCAACTACCATGCAGTCGAAATAGCAAAGTACGCCACAGAGACTGTAGACCCGGACTTCCTCATTTTCTTCGAAGACGACATCGCAATTGAAAAAAGGTTCTTTGAGAAGTTGAAGCCGATCTTAGACAACTACACTGATGGAGATAAGATCCTTACAAGAGTGTTACTCAACATCAAAAAATACGAAAAAATTAAAGTCCAACGCGCAAATGACCGGGTCTGTGTGGCGGGGTTCTTCGGAATGGTTCTTGGAAAACGGGAGTTCAAGAGGTGGAAGAAGTTCCAGAAGTATAATAACTTGGGGTATTGCGGAGACGCGTTCCACTGTTATATGAAACTCTTTTTAAACATGACACTTAACCTTTCACAATTCGGAAGACATATAGGAAGAGATCATAGACCAACACCAAGAGAGAGCAGATACTGGGATTGAAGTATAGTAAATAATAGTATGAATATGAAGAGTGTCATTTGCAACTGGATTTAAATAAATGGTATATTTTAGTTTTTATTATAGTTTATATGATTCTATACTTATAACAAACTCAAACTATATTATAGAATTTATTTATTAAAAAAACTTTGGTTAAATAAAATAATAAGAGTTTATTAGACTCAAATAGAAGAATTTAATAAACAATAAAGAAGGAAGTTTTTAAAATATTTTGTCGGTCTTGCCTTTATTTATTAACTTTTATCTTCTAAATAAAAAACATATGAAACACACTCAAAATAGTTTTATCGTTTACTAAACTATTTTTTATCCTTGAATAGTTTAAGAAGAAATGAAATCAATACGAAGTCAGAAGTATAAAAAATCCGTTTTTAAATAAGTAAACCACTTAAAGTGGTCTTGATTATGTGACTTTCATAATTTATAATTTACAATAATAAACCATAATCACAACTAGATTAATGTTACTCACAAAGAAAAAAAATAGTTTTTAAAATAAATTAAATAATTTATTTTTTTGGGGAGATTTTTCCACAAATATAATCAGTTTATGAAAATTTTTTTATTTTTTTATGACAAACAATAATTGATTTTTGTTTCAAAAAAGCGGGAATTAGGTAAAAATGAAAAAAACCCTGAACATAATGAAACAACATTTTTTGGACTTTTTGATTATTTTTTTGTAATAATTATAATGGTCCATAAATCGTCCGACAACGTTTCAGACCAAACAACGTTTAACGGGTGACTCTTTTCATATTCATAACAGATCACGGTCAAAAATTTTTATTCATAAAAAGAAATCAAAAAGACAAAAAGCCACAAACCAGGTTTAAGATAAAAAAACCCAACCATGAACAGATAGACGGAAATATTTTTGGATGTCTTTTTGAGAAAAACAAAGAAAAAGGATGTTATATATAAATATAATGATTGAATAACAAGAATCTATTCAAATCTTTTGGGAGTTTTCTAAAAAGAAAAACCAAATTTTGAAGTACTTTTTCTTCAGATGATGTCGTGGCTCATTGGTATATGTTTTTTGACGGTGTTCTCCATGAAGTGGTGTACATACGACAATGTAGTAAAATGTGTGGAAGACTTTGAAAGATGTGGAAGTGAATATCAATTGAGTGGAGGTGATGGGAGATTGTTCATTGAAGATGGAAAAGAAGACTTGATATTATTGTGCGAAAAAACAACAGTTTTGACTGTTCAACACAACTTAGAAAGTGAGTTGTTACAATTTAATGAAGTAACCAAATACTACAAATTAACAAAATTAAAAATATCCAATTTTATTCAAACGAACGCATTAAAGTTGGAGAGTGTAATATTGATTATTGTATTAAATGTTTGGGGACATTTTTAAATAATGAATGTATAAAATGTCGGGATACGTATATTATATCAATCGAAATAAAGCGTGTTCTGAGTGTGACTCAAACTGTGAAACGTGTACAGGCACTGCAACCAATTGTACTTCATGTGAAGATCAAAAGTGGTTACATAATGGAATATGTGAAGACTGCCCAAATTGCGTTCAAGGAAAATGCAATTTCAATGGATGCAGCAATTGTAATGAAGGTTATTATCCTCATAATAAAGTTTGTACATTATGTGATTATACAACTTGTCTACCAACAAAATGCATCAGTGACTTCGGTTGTATCGAATGTGTAAAAGGATATTACACAGACTTTAATGTATGTGAACAGTGCAATACAACATGTGATAAATGTGTGGGTACAGAGAACAACTGCACTTCGTGTTATGATGGAACTTATTTACAACATAATCAATGCTTAAAGTGTGATACAAATTGTTTAACCAATTCTTGTTTGACGACAGAAGGTTGTATAAAATGTGATGATGGGTTTTATATCGATGACAAAAGGTGTAGCCCATGTAATAACAATGGTTTGACTTGTTCTGGTGGTAACAACAATGAGTGTTTAACATGTCATAGCGGCACTTACTTATCAAAATTAAACACTTGTTTATCATGTAATGCATCATGCCTTACTTGCTTTGGAACTAAAAACAACTGTACTTCTTGTTATAATGAAACTTATTTGGAGAGTAATCAATGTATAACTTGTGATAATATTTGTACACGCGGGATGTGTGATCTTCTTAAAGGATGTACAAATTGTCCAGATAAATATTATATCAATAACAAAAGATGTTCACAATGTAATCCATTTTGCCTTACATGTAATGGAGGTAGTGCATCTAGTTGCACTTCTTGTAACTCCAATCAAGAAATTCGCAATGGAGGTGTTTGTTGTGACAAAAATTGTGCATGGGGAAGTTGCAGTGCAGATAATGGGTGTTCTTTGTGTAATATCACATTTTATCCATTAAATCGATTATGTGTTCGGTGTGACACCACTTGTTTGACATGTAATGGCGGTTTTTCAACAAATTGTCTTTCTTGTGCTCCCAAAAGATATCTCAGTGGAAGTAAGTGTGAAGTCTGTGATTCAAATTGTGCATCAGATAATTGTGATACAGTTAATGGATGCACGGAATGTAAAGAGGGGTACTTTGCAGAAAATAAGAGGTGTGTTCCATGTAACGACATCTTGCATTGTGCCACATGTGAAAAAACAAGTTGAGTTTGTAAAACGTGTGTTGATGTGTTTAATTTAACGTCATTAAATACATGTGAATGTCCATTTGGATTTTACCAAAATGAAACAGAGAGATGTCAATGGTGTTATATTGAAAGTTCGAATTGTCAAACATGTCACAATACTCCTGACTTTAAACCAATATGTGACTTCTGTTATCATCCATATGAATTGAAAAATGAAAAGTGTGTATCTTGTATATCAAATTATTTCTTTTTAAATAATAACACTTGCACTACCAAAGATTCAAATTGTATAAATCAGGTAGAAGTCGAAAAGTGTTTGAAGTGTAACTCGATGTATTATAACATCAAAGCAAAATGTGAAGATCAAGAAACGTGTGTAACAAAATCGAAGTACACTTGTGAAGATTGTATATATGGCATTTCATCAATTGGAAATTGTGGGACATTATCACCCAATTGTAAATACAACAGAAATATTCGAAATAAACAAGGAAATGACGAAAACGTTTGTTTAAAATGTGTCAACGATTACTCGTTGGTCAACAAAGATTGTAAAAAATTGACTCGATGTTGACAGAGACTAAAATATTGAATGGGAAATTTTATGCATGTGAAAGTAACGAATTTGTCGACCTTAATAATTTGTGTTCAAAATGTTCAACAAAAGATGCAAATTCTGTGATATGTATTTTAAATAATAGTGTTGAAGTGTCGTTATCTTGTGACGCAACGAGTGCACTGGATAAAGCAAATGGAAAATGTGAAAGGTATCCAAACTGCTTAAAATATGAAGGGAGTGACTGTGTGAATTGTGCAGTTGTTTCTTTAATAACAAATAACAAATGTTTTGTGTGTACAATTAATTCAAATTGTTTACAATACCACAAGTGTGAATGCATAAAGTGTTTAAAAGAGTATTTACCCGTTCAAGGTCATTGTGTTTCAATTACCGATTTACAATGTATCAAAGGTGATGGCAAAAGTTGTATTGAGTGTATAGAGAGATACTCAACATTGTTTGAAATTTCAAATTTTAAGGAGACTTATTGCAAACAAACAACTGGTAACACAAAACGAATTTTGAACTCCACAGCTTCGACACTAACATTTTATGAATGTATTACAAATTATTTTTTATTCAACAATTTGTGTAATACAGAAATTACTACTTTTAAAGAAACTATTAAAGTTATTGATGGTTTTAGTAAGGAGAAGCAACAAAACAATACAACAACAGATGACACGCATTGTAAAGTAAAAACACCAAAAGGTTGTATAAAATCTGAAAATACTTATTACCTAAAAGGTAATGTTTGTCATCAATGTTCTGGATTGTGTATAGACTGCTTCAGTGATGATCATTGTATTTCTTGTGGTAATTCCACCTTTCTGAATTCGTCAAATTTGTGTGAGGCTTCGTCATCACTACGTTCTCGTTGTGACTCTTTGATGCCACAAGAACGTTGTTGTGCAATATGTAAAACGGGATATTATTTTGAACACGCTGATTGTATTAAATGTGACCCATCGTGTTCTGTGTGTTTGAATAACATTTCATGTGTTGAATGTGCAGAGAATTACACATTGATTTCTTTTGAAAACAATTTGTGTCAACCATACAGCACTCTTACCAATTGTTATGACAAAACAAAGAGAGGATGTAAAGGTTGTGATGATGGGTATTATCTCGATAACATCATCCCACGTTGTTTCCGTTGTTTGGAAGGGTGTCAAATGTGTGACAACAACAAATTGTGTAATAAATGTGTTGACAATTATGTATATGTAGAGACCAAACTCTGTGTTTTTGTATCTGAAATTCCATTTTGTAAAGCAGCTCGAAACGGCTTTTGTATACAATGCACCAATAAGAAACATCCAACTGATGATGGCTTCGCATGTAAAGATGACTTAAATTTAGCACTTGTTATCTTAGTTTCAGTTGTATTTTTATTGATCGTAGTCATATCAATAACGGTCTCAATACTTGGGGGATACTTCTTTTACATTCACATCAAAGAAAAAAGGAAAATGTTAAACGTTTGTGTGTTCCAGATAAAGCGTTCTAATATCGAATTTTATAAAGTAAATGACTGGCTTGTAGTGAACAAGAATGAAATAATTTTTGAAAACGGGGATGACCAAAAAATGGCATTCCAGTCAATAAAGAAACTCGCGAATTGTTGTGTGTTGGGAATAATTCTAAAAATCGAATAAAAGTGCAGTTCACAGTGATGGAGGGACGTGATTATTATGAAGTTCGCACGGAACCAAAACTAGTGAATTTGAAGAGTGGAGAAGCGTGTGAATTTGAAATATTTATAACACCGCTTTGCTCTTGTATCATTCAGGAGAAGATTGTTTGTGTTGGTCTTGATATCAAGAAAGGTATTGAAATGAATGAACACGTCACAATCAATGCGAAGACACAAATGACAACGCGACTTGATTACCATGAATTAAAAGAAGAGAAAAAACTTGGAGAGGGTTCATTTGGGATAGTTTATTTGGGTGAATTTAGAGGCAACAAAGTGGCAATTAAAAAGATGAGAGAAGGGTGTGAGACCGAAGCGAAAGTTCGCGAATTTGAGAAGGAGGTTTCGATGTTAGACAAATTCAGGTGTGAATATTTAGTTCACTTTTATGGTGCTGTATTTATACCAAACAAAGTGTGTATGGTCACCGAATTCGCTCAATATGGCAGTTTAAGAGATTTAATAAAACATGAGAAGGACAAGTCTCCAAAAAATAGAGTCAAAGTGAAATTCATGTTAGACATGGCAAAAGGCATTTCTTATTTACACAATAATGGCATAGTCCACAGAGACATCAAGCCAGACAATTTACTCGTTTTTTCAATGGACTCCGACGAAAAAGTTAATGCAAAAATGACTGATTTTGGAAGTGCGAGAAATACTAATATGTTAATGACAAACATGACCTTCACAAAGGGTATTGGAACACCAAAGTACATGTCTCCTGAAGTGTTAAATAAAGAGAAGTACAAGATGCCAAGTGATATCTTTTCCTTTGCAATAACCATGTATGAATGCTTTAAGTGGAAAGACCCATACCCCAAAAGTGATTTTAAATATGCGTGGTCGATAGCAGATTTTGTGGCTACTGGTAAACACCTTCCACAAATTGAAGGAATTGAAGATGTGACATACAACTTACTTGGAAAATGTGGTGCTTTGATGGAAACGTTCGAATGAAGATTGGTGAAGTGGTCAGTGCACTTCATTCTTTATTTGAGACATACCACGTCGCGTAGTGTATTTATTTCATTACATTTATTTTAACTATAAATATAGTATTTAATTTACTAATAAAATAGTTTTTCAATTGTTTCATTTTGTTTACCTTTCTTAGCCATTTCAATAGTTTTTCTTATAAAATTAGAAATTTCAAATGGATTATTTCAATTTTTTGAATTCGAATTATATAAAAGACCTAAAACTATTAAATATAGAAACTTAATAATAAAAAATGAACAAAGCGGTGTTGAGCAGCATTTTCTTTGTTTGTTTGACCGTCCAGACTGTTTCGATTTTCCTAATCACAAGATACTCTCGTGGTGTGTTAAAAGAGAAGTTCTCTATTCCGTCATCAATTTTATTGAATGAAATAATCAAATTGTTCGTCTCGTTGATAGGAATATTTGTGACACACAAAGAAAAGTATTTTTCACATTTGAAAACGCTTATTATGTGTTCGTTAGTGTCGTCTGTTCCTGCTCTCATTTACTTCTTCCAAAATATTTTGAGTCAAGTCGCACTTTCTAACATTCACCCGGGTCTTTATTCGATACTTTCTCAACTCAAAATCTTGTCAGCTGCGTTGTTGTCAGTCATTATATTAGGTAAGAAATTGACAACAACACAATGGAGAGCACTCTTGGCTTTGGTAGTCTGTGTAACAATCGTAGAAAGTGCAAATCGTGCTGCTTCAAACAGTTCAAATGAAAAAACAGAAATGGGAAATTACTTCTTAGGAATTATCACAGCGATCATTGCAAATTCGGCTTCTGGTTTTAGTGGGGTGTATATGGAGAAAATTCTGAAGAACAAAGTATCGTCAGGGCCAAAGTTGAATTTGTGGGAACGGAACTTCCAGTTATCATTGTATTCGATTTTATTTGCAGCTATCAATGTCTTTGTCGTCGATTTTAAATCAACTTTCACACTTGGACCATTCCACGACTTCAGTTGGACAGCATTCTTAATGGTTTTAGATTACTCAGTGGGTGGTATATTAGTTGCACTTGTCATGACTTATGCTGATGTCATTGTTAAGGGATTTGCCGTATCTGTTGCTATTGTGCTGACTACTTTATTGTCACACTTCTTATTTGGATCACCAATTAATCTTGAATTCGCACTTGGAGCGGTTGGCGTGTTAATTGCAATTGCTAACTACAACGACGAGACTGCGTCTTACACATTCCAAAGTAAAATTAAAGACGTCATTGAAAAAGAAAAGAGCGAAAATGCTGAAAAGGTCGATACAGAAAACGACAAAAAAGAAAAATGAAGTTTAAATGAGTTTTATTTTACATTAAAATCATATTTATATAAACAATATAATAAAAGAAACAAAGTCATATATTATTACTTTACTTTTGTATAAATACCTTCTTTGTCACTATCATCAGAATCTGAAGTGGTTGGGTGTTGTAAAGGAGTGATTGGAAGTGGTGGGAGTGGACGTGAAGCAAGTGCCTTTCTTTCATCTTTTGATTTCCAGAATAACAATCTTTGATCACCTTCTAATTTATACCTTTCTAAGCTAAACTTAGAAAGCTCAAATCGTGCTTTGTTTTCTTTAGCAAAGAATCGCTGTTCTATGTTTAGGTTGGTTATTTTTAACTCTTCTATAAAGAGAACAAGAGCGTTTTTAGCCTTTTCAACTATTTTACTTTGAGGGAAATATCTTACAAAAGTTGATAACATTTGTAATATTTTTTTGAAGAGTGTATGTGGAATTACAAGTTGATTGCCAAGTGTTTTTGTTGTTTGAGGTTTTAAAGTAGCGAAGAATAAACCCTCATATACCATTAAAATATCTCGATGGTAACTTACAAGATTGCTTAAAGACTGCATATCAAGTTGTCTAAGTATTAAAACAGCAACAGTTTTTGCATTTTCTTGATTGACTATTCCTTCTTTCAATATTTGTTTCAATTGTTCAATTAAAATACGAAACTCACTTTCGATGTTTAGTAAATTGACTGGAATTCTTTGATTAGTAATTTTATATGTTTTGAGTCTGCTTGCCATTAAATGCAACAAGTCACACCAATCAAACAATTGGTCTTGCATTACCATTATCAACAATCTTAAACCATCAAAAAGTTCGAACATTGGTATTTCGGAATGTTTTACAACAATAGAGTGTAGATTTTCAGATGATTTACTTCTCACTAAAGCTGGAGCCACATGTTCCGTTTCAGGTATTGGTGTCGAACCAGGTCTCTTCTTTTTCTCACCTTTTCTTTTTGCACGAAGCTGGACAGGACCGGCTGTGAAACTTCTTGTTCTTGGTTTAACAACAACTTCTTCTGATTCTTCTTTTGGTTCAATACCACCCACTGCACCTTCACTACTTCCAGGAAGTAGTTCTATTTGTTTTTTAAGTTTTCTTTTTGTAAAAGGATTTTTAACAAAGTGCTTTTTGCTCATTTGACCTGTTGACCCTCCCATTGTTTTTTGTTCATCAATTTTCTTTTTCGTCTCCTTTGAAACATCACCCGTTGATAAACTTTTTCTTCTTGCTAAATTGGTTGGATTTGGTGGGGATTCGCTCGAAGAAGAATCAATTGGCTGATCGTACGCAACAGAAATCACAAAAAGAATACAATAAAATATGAATGACATATTAAAAAATACATTTTCAGTTTACTTTTGGTTTATCAAAATTAAAAATTAAAATAAATCTAAAACAAACAAACACAATTTTATCATACATATTAATTTTATTGTCAAAAGTTAAACAAATAAAGAAGAATGACCCTTTAATATTAACTTATTCTTATTCTTATTTTAGTTTTTTTTGTAAAACAATATTGACATTTTAAAAGACAAAACGTATATTTAGAAAAGGTTGAATTATTTAATTAGTTTGTAATTATTTATTTATTTGAAAAATAAGATTATTTTTAAAATTTTTATGTTAAATAATTTTTAAAACCTAATTTTATTTTAAGTTTAATTAAAAAACTTTTTTTGATATATTTTATTAATAAAATTTAACAACATTGTTGTAATCAGAAGTTCAATTGTAATAAAACTGAACAACATATCAAAAATGATAAATGAAATTATTTTATGTGTAGGTTATTATTAATATTTTTAATAAAAAATTATTACTGTGAAATAAGTAATATATTGATTTGATTACTTGGATTGTTTGAAAAATGTCAATAAAAAAGTTGGCTTCTGATAATCATGTCCTACACAATTCAGTTTGTATAATGACTTCTATTTAATATTAGAAATATCAAAATGTAATTATTTATATAAAATTAACGACAAAAAGGCAACAATTTTAATTTGAGATCAAAAATACATTGTTTCTAATGTATCGTTTTAATTTGAATTTTATATTTAAAACAATGAAAAACTCTTTATTAAAAAATATAAATTGAAGTTGTCAAATAACAATTAATGTTTTAAAAATTATTTTTTTATATCAAACTGTTACAAGATATTTTTTTATAAAACATAATTATAAATAAAAAAAATTATAAAGAATTAATTTTATATTAAATTTTAAATTCAAAACAATAACAAATAATTCTTTTTTATTTTTTAATTAAGCAAACTATGTATTTTAATTTATATTTAATACACAATAGCTTTAGTTTATTTTTTTTTCATTGTTTTATTAACCACAATCATTTTTTTGTCAACATTAAAAATTCAAAGTTTGAAGTCCAATTATTTACAAAACTTAACCTCAAATGAAATATCATATAAAAATATTGTCAACTTATTATTTTTCCCTCAAAAAATTTAATGTTATAAGTGGTTAATAAATATTATTAAAACAAAAATAACTTAAAGTTACTTTGAAAAACATTTGGGCATAAATTTTTAGTTATAGTACACACTTTTTAAATTAAAAAAACAAAAAATGATTAATTACTTTTGATATATTTTTTTATAATTACACAATAAGATAACAAATTGTATCACGAAACAAGTTATAGAAATCTCGTTAAAAAATATTTAAATCATTTTAAACAAATTGCTTTATCTACTAAATTAAAAAATAAACATTTTCTTATTTTTTGAAATCAAATTACTTTCTTTCCGTGCTTGGGCTTCTTGATCTTTGGGGAGATCTTTGAATATCTCTTTCATCAGTACTTTCAGTTGGTGTTTGACTTGGAGTTTGAGAAACACCAGTTGTTTGTTCCTTTTCCTTTTCTTGTGGTTTTTGAATTGTATAAATTTTGAGAGAAGCTTCAGAATCCGTTCCCGAGCTTTTTCTTTCAGGCGAAGAATTATCTGAAGTTTCACTCGCAGGTTGCGGACTTGGACTTCTGTCCCTTTCTTGTGTTTTTGTTTTAACAGCAGAGTATTGGGTTTCTTTATCACCATCACTATCAAGATTTTCATAATCATTTCTTACTCCAGTTGGTGATCTTTGTTTTCTATCTGTTAGTGGAAGTGGTGGAAGTGGTCTTTCTCTTAATGGTGTTCTACCTCTTTTAAATGAAGATTTCTTTTTCCTAACTGATGCTTCTTCACTTGGAATCGAAGAAGTTTCTGGTAATACCAAATGTTTATTTTCGACAAATCCAATGTTTTGATCTTCACTTTCACTTTTGGTTGTTTTTCCTTGTCTTTTGTGTGGAGATAATTCACTGGGAAGCAAGGGAAGTTGTCTTCTTTGGATTTCAGGTGATGATATCGGTGAACCACTTGGTTGAACAGGAACAGCAGGTAGTTTCCTTTGTTCCATTCTTTTTATTACATCAGGAAGAGAAGGGAGTGGTTTATTTTTGAAACTCTTTTGTGCACTTGCAACAGCTCTTTCTTCCTTTTCAATTTCCTTTTCTAATTCCGAGTCGCTGAATTCTGACGGCTCAACGACTTTATGAAGACGAGTAATTTCAATGTTCGATACTGAAACATGTGTACAGAATACACGTACACTTTCTGTTGATTGAACAAGTCCTTCATTGTCTTTGAATTGATTGAATTTCAAAAGAAGTCTTAAAAAACGCAATAATTTTGTAAATAATCCCAGTGGTATAAAATTGTTTTGGAGAATCAATATTTTATCTTCTTCTGATAAAGAAGATGATGATATTTTATCTGAAAATACTTGAGACTCCATGGCATAAGTCCACAAATATGATCTTGGGCTGCTTTTAAAAATAATACTGATAAACGAAAATAGTGTTTTTAAGTCTTCATTTGTTATTTTGTTGTTTTTCAAAACGACATCCAAAAAGTTGTATATCATTTGTAATTGTGATTGAATTTGACTCATTAGAGAAACACTGGATTGTGATATAATACCTTGATTAGTCAATTTTAAAAAAGAATCTTGAAGTCTAAAATTCCAAGTTTGAATGTGTTCCATTAGAAGTTTTATCAACCTTCTTAATAATTCAGTTAAAACAACTCGAGAAGTATTATCATACTTCCCTGGAACATCATCGCTCATCGAAAAGGAACAAAAGAAAAATGAAACTAAAAGAAGAAACATTTAAGAAATTGAGTTGTGTCATTTTTATTCTAATTTAAAAACGAAGTCAAAAACAACACTTTGTATGAATTGAAATGAATTACCAGGTTAGAATTGTAGTTCATTGATACGAAATAGAATTATATTTAATTATACTACACATGAATTAATTTTCGAATTAATTTTTGACAATATGGTCAAAAAAGAAGAGGTTTGAAATATATTATTAACATCATAATTTAAACATTTTTTTTTAAAATTAAAAATTATCATGTATTGAATTTATTTAAATTTTCATATAATATTCAAGTGAAATATAATTTAAATAATATAAAAATATTTAATATAACATTCAAGTAAAATTGTGTTTGAATATTGACAAGTTAACAATTATATAAAAGTTAAATATATTAAAAATTATATGTCTTTTTTAAATATCATTAAAAATGTTTTAATAAAAATGATGAAATTTTTTTTACGAATAATTCTCTTAAGTATCTTAGTCTTTTTCAGTTGTAGGAGATTTTGGTCTCTGTTGTACTGTAGTGGTCGAGGTATCATAGTCTGGGGGCGGTGGAGTTGGAGGTCTGGAAACAGGTGGTGATGGAAGAGATTGAGCTCTTGGAGGAGGAACAGGTTGTTCTTCTTTAGTTGTATCTACTGGTTTTGGTTGTCCTTGTAAAGTATAAACAGTTTCAAGAGGGGGAGTTCCAGGTCTTGTTCCAGGTTGACCCACAAGTGAATAAGGATCAACACCTTCTTCCTTAGGAGAAGGTCTTCCAGCCAACTGATAAGTATCTGATCTTTTTGGGCTGGTACTTCTACTTCTTCTTCTCCCACTTCTGGGTCTTCCGGCCAATTGATAAGGCGATTCCCCTCCACCAACAGCTTCATAAGTATCATCGCCATGTGGGCTTGGTGTTCTTGGTCTTCCTCCAACAGCTCCCTCTGGGAGTTGAGGAAGTGGTCTTCTTCTCATCTGTGAAGGAGAGGTTTTTGGTGTTCCTTTAGGAGAAGGTGCGGGTGAGCCTGCAGGAGTTGATGGGAGTGATCTTGCTTCATATCTTTTTCTAACAGAAGGACGAACGTGAATACGCGTTAAACCCATTGGGTATTTTTGCGGTTCGCCTTCGAGAACAATATGATCATCACCGAATCCACCACTTTCTTTAATTCCATATTTATTTTCTGCGTCATCATTTTTACTTTGAGCATCCAGAACAAATATACGTAATTGCTCTGTGATATCCATAAGGAGTTGATTCTCTTTGAAAGGTCCTTCTCTCAATAAACATCGTAATAATCTTAAAATTTTTTGGTAGAAACCGACTGGAACAAGGAGAAGTCGTTGAACAACTTTCTTCTCTTCTGGTGGTAAATTGGATTGTTCAATCTTTTCAAGTGTTTCTTCCAAGTTAAGAAGTAATGTCCATATATTAAATTGACCTTCTTCTTTTTTCATCATCCTTTGAATACCCAATACAATATTTGTAAAATCCTTTCCACCAATTGATTTTTGAGTAATAATTTTGGTGAATACATCAATCAAGAAACCGTAATTTTTTCTAATTGAATTTAAAGCTACAAAAACTATGTTTGGAAACAACTTCTTGTCACCATATTCATCTCTAAGTTTTTCTACTATTTTTTGAAATGAGGTTCCATGGCCAACTAGTAAATATAGCAATTTCAATAGTTGCTCTTTGATATCGAATTTTTCATTTTCTTCGGTTTCACCCGGAGGAGCATCGCCCAAAGAGAACGAAAGTGTCAGACAAAATAACACCAACAAATACATAAACCAGATTGACTCTTGTCACACATATTAAAGGAATATTTTTAACAAATGTCAAATAAAGTTAAAAAATTAAAAGATGATACTTTTTGAATTGTTCAACTTTTTTATAAAGTTATGACATAAAAGTTATTAAAACAAGTTAATTTTTATTTATAAAGTTAATTACATTTGTTATTTAAAGATAAAGTAAATGTTAATTTTTATCCAAAATCACCTTTTAAATTAAATTACTTTTAAGTTGTGTGGAAATAAATTATTTTTAACCATTTATTTGTGTTGTCTTCAAGGTTATATAATATTGTTTCAGTTAAATCTATTAAGACAAAATGAAAAATGAAAATGTGATTTATTACTTTTTCTTTTTCTGTACTTTGGCATAAATATCCTCTCTTGGGTCGGTTTCTGTTCCAGAACCAGTACCAGAAGCAGTAGGACTTGGACTTCTTGATCCTTGTCTTGGTGGTGGTGTTTGTGCTCCAGTCATTTGTGCTCTCTCTTTGTTAACTTCATCAGGATCTTCGTAGTCACTTCCAAGTCGTTGTCTTCCACCAGGTCTCTGTTGTAAAGGAGGAGGCGGGGTGTAAGGTCTGTGTTGGACAGCTGAAGCAGAAGTTCCCTCTGCTCCTTCTGGTGCTGGTTGACGAGCTCTTCTTGGCGGTTTAGGTGGAGCTACCCGTTTTGGAGGAACTGCAGGCTTTGGTTGGTAATCTTCACCCTCACTCGACAAATCAATTCCATCATCACTAAATCCTCCTGTTTCTACAACACTATATTGTTTTTCAATATCGCCATTGGTTGCTTCAATTAGGGTTATAAATTCCTTCAGAAGATCAAAAGCTTTATTAAAATCATCTTTGTATCTCATATCAATGTAATTGAACAGTATATTTAACAACCTCATTAATTTATCGAATAACCTTCGAGGAACCAATAAAGTTTGTTGTACTTCTGATTTTACTTCTTGTTGAAGGTTTGAAAGTCCAATTTTTTTCATGTTTTCAACATTTTGATTAGCGTGGGTCCACAATGGAGAGTTCTGAACTCCCTTTCTTAAAATGTTTGTTAATATCAAAATTAAATTTTGAATATCCACATTTTCAATTCTACCTTTTGTAAGCATTGTTTCAAGACCCATAATAATCATTTTCATGTTTCCACCGACTCCACCCAATGGAGCATAAACCTGTCTATCTATATCACTTTTTTGTAATTTTTGTAACGCATCGAGAACCACTTCAGACCAATGTCTAGTGTGATCCCTTGTGACCTCCATCATCTTTCTGACATTTTCTTTCAACGGACTTGCTTCTCCAAGCTGAATCAAGAAAACAAACAAAAACAGAGTTAAAACATACATCGTGAATTCATGTTTTACAGTTTTTCTTTTATTGTAGAACGAGGTTATTACAAAACGCTTTTAACAATAAAGTTGGAAGTTTTTAACATAAAGTTGTTTTCTTTTTGAAAAAATATATATATTTTGAAAACAAGTATTTGTATTTTTATTCAATATAAGTGGTTATAAAAAATATATTACAATATTATTGTATAATATTAGTTTTATTATAATTTTAACTTTTTTTAAGTTTATCAAGTTTAAAATAAAAATTGTTTATTTTATCATATTAAAGGGATTCATGAGGATTGTTAATTTTTCTGAGGATGGTAAATATCTTAAACATAATTTCTTTCAATTTGGATTTTTTTGCCTAAGATCAAAAAGGTATATTTTGAAACACTTGATTTTCTTGAAAAATGCTATTTTTGGATTTTTTGAAAGATAATTCTTTCAGTTGATTTTTACAAAAAAATAATCTACTTCTATTTTTTGATTTACCACAAGACTAACTTTGGTTTATATGAAAACATTTAACAAACATTTGAATTATCGAAAAAGTCGATTTTTTTTATCAAAATCACAAAACAAATTAATCAAACAATTTTTAATCTTTTTTACAAAAATAATTAATTATAAATCAATTCATGATATTTCAAACAATAAAAATTGATAACAAATAACGTATTAATAACGTATACTCTATGCGATAACAATTTATGTATTTGCGCAAATTCAAAAAGAGAGGTTTTGGATATCGATAAAACAACGATTGATAAATAAACAAATTTTTAAAATAAAATCATTTTTGTTTTAAACGGTTTTATTTATATTTCAAAACATATATAAACAAAAATAAATGTTTATATTATTTTTTTACAATATTAATTCTCAATAGAAATGTGTTCAATTTATTAATCAATTATATATATTAATTGGCGTTTTTGTTGTGTTTTGACGATTTTTGATATAATCAATTATCAAAACCCACCTTGTAAAAATTCTTTGATAATTTTATTTATAGAATTTTAAATCAATAGTGGCAGTGCTATAAATAGTTCTAAGGACGGTAAGTCGTGTAACAAACAGACATTGTCAACACAGACTTAAACACCTAAAAAGTGAAATGACGTGTTCCCATGTTCAAAAATAGTAACTTACTCAATACACATTTCAGACAGATGTAAAAGTGTGAACTTTCTATTTCTGTCATCCTCAGAAAATAATTGCCATCCTCAGAACTGTAAATCTGTTTAAAACACAAGTTAATATCAAAATGAAACATTCATATTAAAATATACACAATATGATTAACTTTGTTATTACAATAAATTTGAATAATTGCATAAATTACAAAAATATTTATAAATTTGTTATTTTAAAATCACATTTTTAGAAAATCAGTGTTTTCGACTTTTTCAATTTTCATTTTGATAAAAAAACAATTATCAAATTAAACGTAAATTTCAATTATTTTGTTATAAAGACGGATTCGGAAATAATTTCAATAAGTATATAATCATAAAATGAACAAGTTTAATTCATGTTTTGTTATTTCCCGTCTCAAGTTCGCGAGATATAATTATTGTTTTTGTTTACTGATTATTGTGGCGATTTTTTGATTGTATTTATTTTTTTGGCATTTATGACAAATTATTACCATTATTTAAAATTCGAACTTTGACTCGAAATATAAAGTGTAAATTATAACTTGAGTTATGAAAGTGGGTCTTATGGGGAACTGAACCTTATGGATTTGATTTTTGTATCCTCAGAAAAAAATTTTTAATAACGATAGCTTTGATCCCGAGGATGCACCTTATCCTCAAGATACCCTTAAATGTTGAAGTCAAAAAAACAGAAAAAGTTTACAAAAAACTTATCTGGTCATTATTAAAAATTAAAAACATTTCAACAATAAAAATTAAAAACAAAATATATAATTAAAAAAAGTTTTTTAGTTTAAAAATATTATAATTTTATTTATATTAATTAATAACACTTAAGCTATTTTATATTAATATAATAAGTTTTAATATTGAAATATTATTCAAATGATGAAATTTGTTTATCTTCTTTTGTTCACTTTGGCATAAAGGTCTTCTCTCGGGTCTCTAACTTTAGCCTGACTTCTTTTTGGAATTTCCGGGTTTTTAAATTGAAGTGTCGCGTAATGAACTTCTTCTTCTGTTCCTGGCATTCCAACGTGATGATAAATACCTTCGTTATCATTTCTACCAGTGTCACCTGGTAAATTCATGTAAATTGGTTCTTTTCTTGGTCTTTGATTACTTTCTGGGAATTTAAGTTTAGCATAAACCGTCTCTGGTTTTTTATGTCTATTTCTTGCTGCTTCTATTGCTTCAGTAGGATCTTCATAATCACTGGACTTTCTGTCACGATACAAAGTTCTTGGTGGTTTTGGAACCTCTCCGCTTGTTGATGGGAAAGGTGTGGGTGCGGGTACTGGTGGGAGGGGACGTGCTTGTACGTGTTTTGGAGAAGAAGTTCCAGCTATAGCATTTTCAACAGAAAAGTTTATTCCTGAGTCATCAAATCCATTACTTTCTTCAATGTTGTAAAACTTTTGTAATTTGTCGTTCTTCGCAATAATATATTGCAAAAATGATTCAGTATCATCAATTGCAACTCTCAATTGGTCGTCGTTTTTGAAAAGGGGGAATTTATTTAATATTTTTAGGAGTCTTAAGATCTTACCTAAAAAGGTTCGAGGAATCAAAAATTTGGATTGCCAATCAGTTTTAGTCTCACTTTTTATTGTAGATTTTTGGATCTTTTCAATATTTGAAGCAGCATTCATCGCAAAATCACATATCTTTGAAGTTTTTGCACCCTTGTTGAAAACATTAATAATAATCAAAGCCAGATTGTGTAGATCAGCTCTTGTAATACTACCCTTTGAAAGCATCGCTTCAAGGGTATGAGAAATCATTTCGACATTTGCCTTGACAAGATAAAAAGAGTTTGGAACTTCTTGACTAAATATATTGGAAGTCTCGACCATGTTAACAATTTCAGTTAATCTATTTCCCCAAGCATTACCTTGATCTTGGATTAAACGCATTAAATCAGACATATTTTTCTTCACTACAACAGATATTTCTGTTGAAGCATCGATACAGAAGATAAAACAAGTCAGCGAGAAAAAGAGAAATAACATATATAAAGTTTGTTTTTTACGTTTTTTATATTAAAACCAATAACAATTTCATAATGTTTGCTTTTTAAAGAAATGCGTTTTTGTGACGATTATTTAATATTTAAAAGAAATAAATAAGTATGAATGAACAGTTTGAAAACAAAAAAAGAAATGGGTGTATCGTACTAGAATCATTCTTTAAACTTTGTCCTTTTTCCAACATTGTCCCTGGTTATATATATTGAAAATATGAATATATTGGGACAATTTTCGAAACGCTAGAAAATGTTTGTTTTAGTTTTTATACCGTTTTTATGATTTATTACCTAATTCCCATTTTTAAAGATTTATATGTATTTTTTGCAAAAAAAGATAATATTAAAAGACTGACTCTATAAAAAGATATATTACACAACCAAATTAAAGGCAAATTCATGTTTTAAACATTATATTTTGTTTGATAGAATAATTCACAATTTAATAACATGATATTTCAATATTATTTATTCCATCTTTGTTACTTTGACACCGATTTTTTTAATTTTTTCAATCTTGTGAGTGTTTAAAGGTTATGTTGTAATTTTTGGGGGGATTTCGTTTCATTGTTCTATTCTTTTTTTGTTCACTAAAATTTCTATCATTTACACAAATCATGGTAAAACAAATCCCTTAAAATTCAAGTATTAATTCCCATAACTGCAGTCTTTTTTTAAAAATTAAAACATTTTGAACAATATTTTCAAAAAATCAGACAAATATTACAATTATATCTTTTTTATAAACTTTTTAAAAAACAATAAAAATGGTAAACATTATTAAAATTTGTCTATAAAAAAGAGATCATTATTACAATTATTGTAAATATTTTTTTTTTCATTTTACATACAAATTTTTCAAAGTAAAATTAAATATAAAGTGATTCCGAAAAAGTGTGCAACTTTATTTTTTCTTTGTTTTTTACTCACAACAAAGGTGAAACTCTATTTTTCAACAATAACAAAAACAATAACAAAAAGTAGAATTAGGTTATAAATCAACATAAAATATAACTCGATATTTAAATGATAAGTTCAACTGCTTGTTTAATTAAAAAGTATAAAAATTCCAGAATTCCAATTGTCATACAGAACGAATAAAACAGCGTGTATATCGATTGTGGATGGAGCAGATGTTAAACATTTTAGTTTTTTTCTTTTCTTTTTTTTGATTATTTTTCAAAAAAAAGAAAACTAATTGGGTTTGAATTGGATTAAACTGTTGTGATTATATCTAGGTTCTGTATGACCAATATATGATTTTGCTGAATTTTTTTGGGTTTTATCAAAATGCAGAGACAATTTTTTTCACTACCAAAAATCGAAGATAAAATTAATTAAAAACACTAAAGGTGTAATTTCTTATTGTTTTAAAAATAGTTAAAAATACAAAAAAGCGACTTCAAAGAATTACAAGAACAAATTAAAAAACTTCCTTGCTCATAATAAAAAACACAAAACAGTGTGAAAAAATTATCTTAAAGGGTATCTTGAGGATAAGGTGCATCCTCGGGATCAAAGCTATCGTTATTAAAAATTTTTTTCTGAGGATACAAAAATCAAATCCATAAGGTTCAGTTCCCCATAAGACCCACTTTCATAACTCAAGTTATAATTTACACTTTATATTTCGAGTCAAAGTTCGAATTTTAAATAATGGTAATAATTTGTCATAAATGCCAAAAAAATAAATACAATCAAAAAATCGCCACAATAATCAGTAAACAAAAACAATAATTATATCTCGCGAACTTGAGACGGGAAATAACAAAACATGAATTAAACTTGTTCATTTTATGATTATATACTTATTGAAATTATTTCCGAATCCGTCTTTATAACAAAATAATTGAAATTTACGTTTAATTTGATAATTGTTTTTTTATCAAAATGAAAATTGAAAAAGTCGAAAACACTGATTTTCTAAAAATGTGATTTTAAAATAACAAATTTATAAATATTTTTGTAATTTATGCAATTATTCAAATTTATTGTAATAACAAAGTTAATCATATTGTGTATATTTTAATATGAATGTTTCATTT
>NW_004440111.1:162416-170983 GCF_000330505.1 Entamoeba invadens IP1
CCGTTTAAAACAAAAATGATTTTATTTTAAAAATTTGTTTATTTATCAATCGTTGTTTTATCGATATCCAAAACCTCTCTTTTTGAATTTGCGCAAATACATAAATTGTTATCGCATAGAGTATACGTTATTAATACGTTATTTGTTATCAATTTTTATTGTTTGAAATATCATGAATTGATTTATAATTAATTATTTTTGTAAAAAAGATTAAAAATTGTTTGATTAATTTGTTTTGTGATTTTGATAAAAAAAATCGACTTTTTCGATAATTCAAATGTTTGTTAAATGTTTTCATATAAACCAAAGTTAGTCTTGTGGTAAATCAAAAAATAGAAGTAGATTATTTTTTTGTAAAAATCAACTGAAAGAATTATCTTTCAAAAAATCCAAAAATAGCATTTTTCAAGAAAATCAAGTGTTTCAAAATATACCTTTTTGATCTTAGGCAAAAAAATCCAAATTGAAAGAAATTATGTTTAAGATATTTACCATCCTCAGAAAAATTAACAATCCTCATGAATCCCTTAAACAAAAAGGAAAAACAATAGAGACGTTAAAAGTTTCAAAAAAGAAAAACCAAAACAATTTTTCTCAAACCAACTTATAAAATACTTTCGAACGAGTTGTGATGTAATTGTAAAAAAATAAAAAAATTGTTATACATTAATAGTAATTATTAATCATTATTAAATATTATTAAAAATGTTTATCAATAAAATCAATTAATAAGTATTTAATATTTAATACATTATTATATTATTACCTAATTGCTAGAAACAGTTAATTCGATTTGAACCTTCAACGGTTTTATTCTTCATTACCTTTTGCTTTTAATTTGGCGACAACCATTTCCTTCATCTCTTGATGGCAACAACATTCCCTCGATATGTCCATTTGTACACAATCCCAAAACTTCATTCTCCAAATTTTTGTTCTTTCTTCAACTCGTCTGGGTCAAGTGTTGTCGACATTTCTGACGCTAATTTGACTGGAATTTTAATCTCTGAAAATTTGCCTTCGTTAATGTTAAAGACTGAACAACTAATGTCAATAGTCTTCTCAAGTGTACACAGCGGATGAACAGTCACTGTAAACTCTTCACACGACCTTTCTTGATACTCGCTGTTATAAAAGGTTCAACATTCAACTCAAATTTTTCCTCGTCGTTTTGTGTTGTGAATTGAATTTTCAATAGAGACGCTCTGATGTTTCAACCATAAATTTACAGTCGCTGTCTTTTTGAACTGCAATTTTCCTTCAAAATGTATTATTTTTATTAAACAAAAAATATGTTATTTTTGACTGCGAATATTTATCACATTGACTCCTTTCTTTTTCAATCCTTTGACAGAAATTCATTCACGAGTGACTTCCTCAAATTCTCTTCATTTTTATAATGAATCTAAACTCGTATACAATTGATTGTTATAATAATAATAACTATTATAATATTAAAGATATTTGGAAGGAATTATCTTATTATTTGGTCTTGAAAACGGTTATTTTTCGGGATAAAAAAAATGAATGTGTTGTATAAAGTATGAATAAACAACAGCTTAACTCGCCGACGTACCTAATCCCCAACAAACCAATACAGTCATTATTGTCTAGTAGACTTATTGTCAAGAAGACTTATTATGTAGTTGACTGCTTATATTATCTAATTTTAGACTTTGGTCTTCTTGGCAATAAAATACAAAACCCGATTATTTAATAAAAACAGCTTTAATATAAAAAACACGGCAAAATCAATTTACTGGTATTATAACATAAAAATCAAATAATTTTAAAAATTAATTATTCGGATAAATAAAGAAGTTCTAACATTTTATCAGAACGTATCAAACGGTCCAATTCGTCCTTATCAGCACCAATTTTGGTTTTGAGTGCAAAAGTATTTTTTTCCAATATTTGCAAATGTTTCATTTCAGTTTCTAGTTTACTTCTTAACCTTTGAGCGTGTTCAATTTTATTATACTGGGTGAACGTTTCTTCAGTTTTTTCGAAATGGTCATTATCATCAAGTACTGGTGGATCATTTTCTCAACTTAAATCAGTTGTAGTATATTCATCAGATATCAAATTCTTTCCAACCACATCGACTTCCATTTCGTTATCTTTTTTGAACAATTTAGTGTGTTTCCAACAATTTGAAATGCTGACACTACTAACTTCCTGTATCCATTTTGTTGAGCCAATTTCAATGGCTTCACCGATTGTAATTTTTGGAAATACAAAATTGATTTTCAACAATTTTGAGTGTTCAAAATTGTTGTAAACTCTTGTCAGCAGTTCTTTTCTGTATAATTTTTTAAAGCATTCTATTATACCAGAATCACATGGTTGTAATACAGACGTAGTATTAGGAGGCAAAAATTCCACAACAATTTTTTCCAGTTTTACTTTGTAGATATATTTTTTAACTTTATCGTCAAATCCAATGTATTCGTAACCCATTGGCTCAATTTCTAAAACATTTTCCGACATCATGACCAATTTATGAGAAGGTGCGTTATCAAGTATTAATAGTATTTTATCTTTATTGAAAAAAACGTAGCTCATTTTCCCACTCGATGATCCACTTTTGAAACAAATATACTGTCATCCAAGAATTCTTTTGACTCGCGTACTGTATTTTATATTTTCCAAATTTGTTATCATTAAACCACTTGGGTTTTTCAGAAGGTCCTATGAATAGTAAAGGTCTTTTTTCTCCAATGCACGAGCAGCAAACCATTACACTTATTCGGTCTTTGCTTTTCTTGGTTCCACTTATTTCACATTTGGTCATAGTTGTTGTCGGTAAAGCTCTGTAATAAAGACCTGTCTCATCTGCATTCCAAATATTTTTCTTTTCAAACTGTGCAATGACATCTTTAAGGTGTTCAATTTCTTGTGTGTAATTTTTGAGATCAACAGAAGCGGATTCTCCGCATAGTCGTTTACTTTTAAATCCATTTCTTTTGCAGACTCCTTGTGCCCAACCCAAAGAACATTTTATTCCAACCAAATTATGTTGTTTTATATAACTTTCTCCAATAGACATTATAAGCTGATATGTTACAGGTATGTTAGATTCTCTCATTTCTATTATAGTGTTTACAGTAGCACTTTCCAACAATGGACATTTTACTTTTTTTCTACTTTTTGAGTGTCTCTGGTAAATTCAAAGTCTTCGTTTTGATATTTCGAAATTAGTTTTCTGACAGTTTCTATTGATGTATTGACACCAATTTTTTGGAGAAACATTTCTTTAATCATTCTGGCAGTAGCATTTGGATTGTCTTTTTTAATTGACAACAACTCTTTTCTCTGCCAATTCTCAAGAAAAACCCTTTTGTATTTAATGGTTTTGTCTGGTTTCATTATTTTTGTGTTTTTTCAGTTTATTAAATCTTTAAATCACAAAAATATTTAAATTTATTTATTTTGAAATATTTTTATTTATTATAGTTTTAATATTAAAATGGTCAAAACATATTTATTTTGTCGTACTATTTTTAATTTATTTATAAGTTAATTTTTTTTCAAAAAGTCTTCTTGACAATAACCATTTTCCCAAACCCAGTCATCTTGACAATAATGACTGTACTGTTAAAAAGAGCAGTGTTTTTGTTTTTTTGAAAAAATTATATTATACAGTGTAGTTCAATTATAGTAAAATGAAAATGGAATAACGAGTTCAAATCATGAACTAAAAAACAAATAAATTGAGAAAAAAAGAAAAAATAATATTAAATTTCATGACAAAAACGTAAAAATGGCAAAATAATAATAATGGTAAAATACAATAACATTTTTTAAAACAAATAAATATGTTTTTATTCATAAAACAATAAAAACAATTGGTTCTGAGTTGAAAATGAAATACAAATTGCAAAAGATACATGAACACTTCAATGATAATTAATGTAAACATATAAAATTTTTGTACATAATAGTCTTTATAAAAAAATAAAAACTTTTCAAAGAACCTATTTTATTATCTGTGTATTTTCAGATAGTACGACGTAGCAAGATTTTTTTTTGACAATTATTGTCTCTTTATAATATATTTTTACCATCTCTTGATATTTACAATATAGTGACTAATCTCTTGAAGAGTTTTTATCAAAAGAATTTAAAATCGAACAAGCAATCTTTAAAAACGGATTATAATGTCAAATCTATTATTAATTTAATAACAATTTCCCTCCACTACAAATAATCCACATATTTTTATATTGTTGTCTGACTTTTTGTCTGATACATGGACTGTTTAACCAATTGTTTGTTGTTGACTCTTGATATTTTGATGTATATAATAGCACATTTTTAATAATCTATTGAAAGGGGTGTTTAAAATGAATAAGGTAAACCACAACTATATTTTTAATTTTTCAAACAACAAAAAACCAAACTTTTTTGTCTATCAATGATATTTTATTGATTTATTTGGTATATATTTTTAATTTTTGTTGTGTTTTACATTATGCTTAATTTATCTTTTTATTGTCAATAACAAGGTATACTTTATTATAATTATTCTTTATATTCGGGTTGCTTGATAATCAATTACAGATGCATCGCTGTCTGCAAAATCGATGCATAATGGATTCGTTTTATTGTTATAATATTTTACAACTATTTCGACTCTATCATTTTCATTATGACACAGAAGCACGTTATTCAATGGAAATATCAACTACTCTTATCAATTTGAGTCATTCTCTGAACATAACCAATTTTATTTTTTTTATTAAGACTAATATTATTTATTTGTTTTGTCAAACAAGAAATATCAATTTTCAAGTTCGTTGTGTGTGCTTTTTATCATTTTCTTTAGATTTTATGTATACTTTTCTCAGAGTTGGCATATAATAGTCTATCTCGATAATATTAACTATATTTTATTATAAACAACCATTTTTATTAATTATTATTTGTATTTTTATTATTATTAAAAATTATATAACTTTCAAGCAGGACACAAATTCAATTTAGATATTGAGACACCTTTTGAAATTAAATACAGAAATTAAATATTTTAAAACTATAAGCTACTACAATAATCTATCTCAATTGATTTTACACGTTGACACTTTCACATAGAGATTGATTAGTGGATTGAATGTGTGATTATTTAAACATTCACCGCGTTTTGTGGACTTCTTTAATATATTTAAAAGTCCAAATTTGTTGTTATAAGTTAATTGTTTCTAAATGCTACATTTTAATTTTTTTATTATTGAATTGTATTGTATTTATTAAATAATTAATCAAATGATTAGTTTGATAACCTTCAAATTTGCTTTCTTTTATACTTACTAAATTATCATTTTCATTTTTAAAAACAAACATCAAGTGGTCGCAATTGACCGTTTATGTATCCGAAAAATCAATTTTATTAACGGGAATATAAAAAAATTTAACCATTGTTTGGTTTTTCAAATATTTTTAATTATTTTTTTGTTTTCAATTAATGTTTTTAAAAATAATACAAAATGTTTTTTCAACTTGTAACAATAAAAATTATATTTTACTATAATTTGCCAAAGCCGACTTTTCCCACCAACTCTTTATTATTTTGGTTGTAATTTTTGTTATGTTTTGCTTTCAAATTTTTATTTAAAAAATAAATGCACAAAACGATTTTTTGGTATAAAAAATAATCCAATTATGAAATTTTTATATTATTTGTTTTTATTTATTTTTCAGGAAAATCATTTAATAATATTTCAAAATTATTTAAACAGTTTTGGAACAATTTTTTTGAAAAACTGTTAAAAAGAGCAGTATTGGGTTGTTGGCATATTAATGTGAGTTATAATAGTAAGTTTATTATTATTTATTGTTATTAAATTATAAAATATTATTCTTTTGTTCAACATTGTTTAACTTCAACACAATTATTCAATTAAATCGTTCATTCATTTTTTCAAAGAAGCCATTGTAGTTTTCTCTTTTCACTCGGTTGATTGCATGAAAATAAAGTAAATAATAAATAACTTATTGGAATGTTAGACATAAAGCAAATGATTGATGATTATTAAACGTATTCAACAATAAGAGATAAATCAATATAAAGAACAAACATTACTTTGGCTCGGCTGGGCATTAACAATAGACTGGCCAACCGCACTAAAATTAACCCCAAAATTTAATTTTTAAACCATTTGAGCATATTTTGACTTGTTACTTTTCTTTTTACTTAAACTAGTAAACAATAATAAATTTAGTCATATAGATTATACGTGCAAACGAAATAAAAAATGCTTGAATTCAAATATTTCAGCTCAAAAGTTCAATATTTTTATAAGTAATAAAACAATTAAATAGAATGAAGTATTAAAATTATATGAGCAAAATATGACAAATATTCATTTTGGTAATAAAATAATATATTTTATTGAAAAATATGTACAACTTGTTGTTTTGGCATTTTTTCGTTATGTGTAAAATTGATAATCAAGTTTTTTTCTCAAAAGCAAATTACCAACATCATGATATTCAATAACAACAACAGGAGATAAACAATAAATGGGATAATATATTTAAACAGACTTGTAAATTAATTTAAAGACTGTTAAACATTGTTTCATATATTGTACAAAAAAATAAAATACATGTAATTTCAAAGAATGAAGTTCTTAACATAACAAACAATTGTAACATTAGATGAATTGTAAATCATGATTATAACAATATGTGTGAATTTTAAATCATGATAATTTAACCCAAATTATAAAAAGTATACAATTTGCAAGTTATTATTCATTAGTTATAATCACATTGCATATGTTTAAATTGAAATGTTATTTTGAGAATGAACAATGATTTAAACATATAAGTGGTTAACAGTTACGAAAAATAAACATAACGTTATATTTTAAATTGATAAGCCTTTAATTTATATTTTTTGCAATAAAAGTTACAAATCATATTCATTATACCTTTTTACTGTTATAACATTGTAATTAATTGACTGCACAATAATTGTGTATTTAATAATGTTGCAAAACCAATTGTTATATTCAATTTAGATAATATTAATGAAAATGATTATTGAAAATAATTTATAAATCACATCATTTATTTAAAAGACGATTACTTTTAAAGAATATATTTTTGGTAAATTTATATTGTTTTTGGTTCATACAGATTTATATTTTTTGAATATTAAAAAATATAATTTTTTAAAAAAAAAATAATATTTAACAGGTTTTATTTTTTGTGTTTTTTTTCTGCACAGTTATTTCACCACAAAATCAATGATGCCACAAAAATAATATACTATTAGTGAATTAATATTTTATATTTTTTTAATTATAAAACAATTAATTACTTTTATTTAATTAAATATAGTTATTAATGTCATTATTAATCTTTGTTTTGCAAAATAAACATAAAAACAAAATGGATTGTGAGAAAAATAAGACTTTGGACGATTATCAGGATGAATTGGTTTCAGACGACGAAGACGAAGTTTTCCAGAAATTAACAGTCGATGTAGACCACTTGGACATATCCATGATACTTAAAGAGGAAAAGATTAATGATCAAATTGAAGAACAGGAATTATCAATGTCATTAATTCCCTCGACACAACGTTTATTAACTTCACAAGATTCATTTTGTCCAAATCCACAATCCGTAAATAACTCTTCAACGACAATTCCAAATACACAAACGCGAATTTCACTAGAAACCGTTTGAATAGATTATTTAATTTATAAATTATACTATTTAATTTGTTTTGTTTTTTATCCTTTTTGATTTCTCAAAAATAGTCAAATCCATGTTTAGAAATGGATTGGTCAAAAAAAGACATGACAAACGATTTTTTTGATTTTGAAAAGTTTAAAAATGAATGTCGAAATTTAAAATGGATTTTGGATGAAACAGTTTTAAAATCACCAACCAATTTGTTTCAACATTTTTTTTCATTGGATACGATGATGATAATTGTTGAGGGTATAAACCAAAAATCCCGAGAAGATACCAAAAGATTTTCAGTTTTTTCCCCAACCAATAAAAATGAAGTTTTAGCTTTTATAGGGGTGCTTATTTATTTGGCCAGTATTCGTTGGCAAAACTCTTTGGATGATACTTTTGACGAAGAAATTGGAGTGGATTTTGTAAAAACTTATTTTCAAAAAACATGTTTCGCCCAACTTTTTAGATACTTTCGTTGTGACAACAAAGAACGAAGAGCGGAACTTCTAAAAAAGGGAGAACATCAAGTTGGAATTTTTGAAATTACAAAAATTTTCGAAAAAAATTTGCAAAATGTGTGTTATCCCGGAGAGTTGCTTTGTATAGACGAAAGAATGTGCAAATTTCTTGGGCGTGCTCATGATGTTATTTTTAACCCAATGAAACCAATTCGACGAGGTTTTGAATACATTCTGATAGTAGATACAAAAACTGGCGTTTGTGTCAACATGTTCCAATATTACAAGGGTTGTATTGAAGGGGATGGTCACGTCGGGAGAAAATTGGCAGAGAAGTTGATTGAGGGCGTTAAAAAAATCAACAAAACCGACACTCTAAAAATACAAATGGATTCAAGATTTATTGAATTA
>NW_004440110.1:0-2069 GCF_000330505.1 Entamoeba invadens IP1
ATTGATACATATTAATATGCCATATTGATTTTAATGGTTATAACTTATATAACAATTAATTATGATTGTTTAAATTATGTTTATCGTATGATGGTGAAATACAATTCAATACGCCACTTATATAAAGGTGTTTATTAAAAAATAAGTAAAATATAAATAGAAGTGTTCTTATAATAAATATTTATAATTAACTATATTTTATTAAAATAAATACAAATTGTTTATTAATAAACTTGGGCCATAAAGTCCGACACGTTATAACAGTATTTTTTCTTTTGTTTTTCGGGATATTAATATATTTTGTCGAAATTTATACCTGTTTTACTTATCATTATTTTCCCTTATTTCGATTTTTTGCGTCTTATTTTTTGATTTTTAATTTTCTACTTACACTACAATTTCCTTATTTCAAAATCATGAAATATTGTGGTTTATAAAACACGAAAAATTAATTTCATACCCAAATTTCATACAAAAATCGCAAATTTAATCAATATTATAACATTTAAAAAAATGAAAATAAAAGTATTTTTTTCAATTCGTTGATTTTTACGATAACAACGAAAAACACGACTTAATTATAATTCTATTATTAAATGAAACTAAAAAGTGTATCAAAATTTTATATGGAAACACATGAAATTAATCAAAACACCACAAGTAACAAAACAATTTTTATTTTCGTTATGTTGAAAATAGTAAAATATTTATTATAAAAATGTAAATATATTATAATTAATTAATTTTGGTTTTATAGATGAAATATAGGTGATTCGAAATACTAATTATAATAAAAAATACTTTTTTATAATATAATAAAAATTAACAATTATCACTTGTGTTTATTTGACTTTTATAATATTTAATCATTTCATTATTAATTTATTATAGAATTTGTTTAATAATAATATGATAAGACAAAGCAAATTCTGTGATCATTTCATCACAAAAATATATAACAATAATGACATTTGTAAATGGAACACTTTTTATCAATTATTGTGATTAAAATAAAATGTATTATAATTATAGTTTTGTTAAACAACAATTATAATCAAAAATTCATATTTTTGTAATGCTAAAAAACTATTTTTACTTATCAAAACAAAGTGGTTACTTTATTTATAATTTGTGAAAACAATGAATGTTTTAATGAACGTTTTTGTGGGATGAACAAAAAAATAATTGAAGAAAAAACACATCAAAAATAATATAAAAATTATAAATGCTCATAACATTTAGCTCATTTCCCGTTTTTCTTGACATAATTCATTAATTATTTCAATAAAAATTTTAAAAAATAGCAGAAAAACAAATCCAAAAGTCCGATACATCGGACTTTGTGTCCGGAGTTTATACAAAAATTGTTCGAATTCAAATGTTTTTGATTGAATTAAAATTTTACAAAAAATAATGGAGCTTATTTTTGGCAATCAATTACCAAGATCATTTTTTTAAAAAAATGATCTCATATTCGAGAAGATACGTTGCCAACTTTTTTGACCATCAAAATTCACAATTAAATTAAAAATCGCCATCAAAAAACACAAATTAAATTTATTGAAAAAAATGAAAACAACAAACAAACATACATTCAATTATTATGCACATTAAATTTCATTTTTTTGTGTTGACTACATTCTATACAAATTACCATTAGCAACAAGTTTTATTGTTTAAATTGACGATATATTGAAAAGATATTATAAGATTATGAACGAATATTATTAATATAATAGATCATTTTAAGGTTTTTCTCGTTGTATGAAATATAAGATGGCATACAACACAACTTAATACTGTACAAGGTTAAGTGGTAGTCAAGTATGTGGAATTTTTTGGGTGTCAATTAAAATGTTGTTTGAATGATATTTGTTGAAACTTCGCCTTAAACCAACAATTAAAATTCTTGTTATTAGTATTGTAAAACGTTTTTTCCTTAATTAAAAAGGCTAAATAGTGATGTCGTTATTCAAAAGTGGTGATAAAGTCTTAAACTATGACAATTGAGATTTGGAAGTGAGAAACACCGGCGTTTTTCATAACATGTTCTTTTAAGACATTGAAAA
>NW_004440110.1:2169-3888 GCF_000330505.1 Entamoeba invadens IP1
ATACACACAGTTTGATGTAAATGATCAAAAACGCCAAACAGTCCAATAATATCGTGTACATTAATGACAAGCTTTATTTACACTAAAAAAGTATGGAACGGTTTTATGAATATAAAAAAGCTGAAAATGTCTTTATAATTTCAAAAATATTTTGTGTTGAACAATTGTAAAAAGTTTTATATAAATATTAAAACAAACATGGATTTTTATTTTTAAATTTTTTACGGTTAAGGCACGAGCAATTATATCTCTATGGAACTTTTTGGCCAAAAGATAATTAAAAATGAATAAAATTATATTAATGAAATAACAAATAAAAATAAGTGTTTCAAGATAGGTTTGTTTTAAATGTAATTGACCACAAACTCAAACAACAATTAAATACCCAAATCACCCGAAAAAAAGAGTATCAATAATATGTATTTTATTTGGTAATACTTTAGAGTTTTAGCCCTTCATTTTAGATGAATCCGAAGTGTTTGTAAAGAGCTTGAAATATGGTGTTTTTTGTTCGAAATTTCCGCGAGATGCTAAGAAAGGTCATTACAACATTCATCTTCACAAAGACGTGAACATCTTTTGTGCAATTAAAGAAAGGCTTTAAAACTTAGCAATAAATTACCTTAATAAACTAAATTATATGTCGCTCAACTCGTCAACAAACTTAAATTATCAAATTTTTAAATAAAGAAAATTTCAATTTTGTACCTCAAAAAGTATTTGAAATAAGTTTGGACGCGTTTCATTAGATGACTCTTTATTCGTCGGAGCTCTGTATTTTATTGATTACCTGTTCGCGCCACTTAAAATTGTAAGTCGGTGGCTTTAAGGAAAAAATGTAAAATTTCCAATGGCGTATCAGAGAAATTGTGATACGATAAAATATACTATAAATATCAAAACAAAATTGAATGACAAAAACGACAGTTTTTGGAACCATGTTTTTTATCAGAAAAAAATAACAGTGACAACATTGAAGTGCTTAGAAATATTTATCACTATTTTGTTGTGAGGCACATACAAGCTTTAGTTGTGAGATTCGCAAATATGTTACGTAAATCAACATGTTTTGAAATATTCGAAGAGTACCATCTCGAAATATATGAACTTGAGATAGACACCAACCAAGATTTTGTTGATGTTCAACAAAGACTGGCGGACCCACAATTGTTAATGAAAATGTACATGCTTGATATGGACATACCAAGTCTTGATGAGTACGAAGATTTTGCAAATGAAGCATAATTGATAATGGAGTAGTATCATGTTAATATAAACTCTGTTAATAAAATTAAAGACAAAATGGATTTAATTTATAAATCGCCTGTAATCAGATGCACAAAAAATTAAAAAAATTAATAAACATGGCTTTTACAACTGGACATTTCAGCTTTGACTTACCAGGATCAGATGAAGGTTCTTTGGTGACAGAAAATAATTTGGGAAGCAAAAAAAAATAAATTTTTAAACAAAGAAAATTTTATCGGAATGAAAAAGACAAAAATATAAATATATTTTTGGAACAATGTTCCGAAAATTATTTTACAGCACCAAATGTTTTGAATTTAATGGAGTCAAGAGTCGAGTTTCAACGTTTTATCGGTTGCTGTATGGAGCTTAATTTGATGGCTGTAACAACGTGTTCGATCGAACGATCGTTTTCTCTTTTTAAAAGAGCATCAAGACCAAATCGGAATAATTATTAAGAGAAATCAGAAT
>NW_004440110.1:3988-6727 GCF_000330505.1 Entamoeba invadens IP1
CAATGAATAATACAATAGCGATATTTTTTGTGTTATATCAACAACATGTTTTTGTTTGTATTAATTAGATGTAACTAGACAACAAATAATGTAAGCACATTTGTTTTCATAATTGTTTTCAGAATCATCAAATTGTCAACAACAGCAATTACATTTGGATTTGACAAATACATAAATACAAACTTAACACATAGTTTCATCTGCTGCTACAACACGTTTTAAATTTAATTGGTTGTACAAAATAATCGACATAAATAAATTTAGCAATAGATGGCAACAACTCCATTTTTGTAAAACTAATATTAATTAGTTGAAAGTAATTGACAAATTGTTAAAATAAATATCAAAACAAGATACAATTAAATAATACATTCAAAAAACTGTTTAACAACTATCTTATTATTTCAGACGTTTTCAATATTTATAAAACAATAAATAAGAAGTGGATGTTGTATATATCAAAACGTAAACACACTTTTGTTATTTGATTCAATTGTGGATATACTTTTATTTATACGAAACTATTCATAAAAATTGAAATTATACTTTAAAATACAAAATATTATTTTAAAATTTGAAAGCTTTAAATTACTAAACTCGAGAAACCATATAAAATTTAATCAATATCAAACAGAAATAAATTGTGCGATTTAAAATTTGTATTATTGTTTCTCTAAAATGTCCTTTAATTTTTTGAAAACATTGTTTTAAGTAGATTACAAAACAAATTATTTATAAAAATATAATGAAATTTTTTATAAATTTTTAACACTTAACTGATTGCAGTTATTTACATTAATAATTATCTATTGTTATATACATATAACAAAATAATAATAATAATATTTAATAAAATTAAACCAAAAAGTAATCAAAATAAACAAAAATACCAATTAATACATACATACATACATACAACTTTTTTTCAATACCAAAGTTAAAACACTTAGTTGTGTATTCAATGTAATCTTTAAATTCACAATAAATAGTAATAATTTATGCTATGTTTTTTATGTTAATTTTAATTTTAAATTAATTGTCTTTTTGGAAATAACGTTTTAAACTGTTTTTCAGAACTCTGTACTGATATGCCCCAATTATTTAAACAAATAATTTCTAAATCTTTTTATCTTTGCTTAACCCTTATTTTTTGTTATAAACATTTAATTGAAAAAACAAAATAAAGAACCAAATTTTTTTTCAAATTTACTTGACAAAGTAGTATATAAATTGTGCTGATTTAGGGGGGACTACGTCCCCGCCTAAATCCTCACAATTTCGTCGCTTCGCTCCGTTATTTAGGTTTAATTATTTTAGGGTTATTTTTAGTTATTATTTTAAAGTGATAATTTAATTTTTTGTAAGTCTAAAATGACGACTACTATGGAACGGATTATTGAAGCTATTAAAAAGAAATGTGTTCATATTACAGAGTTAAATAATCACGAAGTTGATTTATATTATAGAGTTGAATCTAAAAAATTATTTCAAATTAAGGACACACCGTCAAATTAATCAAACCTAGAGTTAGTAAATATAGTGACTATAAACAAGAACATGCTTAACATATGAGAATGAAAGGAATTCCAAACAATTTATTGGAAAATAACGAAAATCTAATTGAATTATATAAGAAACTCTACTCGGGAAAATTTTATACATTTAACTTACTAGAATTAAAACCTATAGGGGTGTGATAAAGTGGTTGTAAATGATAAATCCCTTGTCGATTTTGGTAGATCTTCCAGAACAAAAACAAGTCAATTTTGACTTTTTACCATCTTTTCATTTTGTGTAAAAAAAGGAAACCCCTATTATGCACTTTTGGGAATAAGAAAAAATAGTAAGTTTTTTGACTTATATTTTTAAATGTTATATTTATAATGATTTATTTTTAGACTTGTTATAGTAAAAAAAAAATAAAATAGAATACAAAAAAGTTGACACAATATTCATTTAAATATAACAGAAAAGTTTTTATTTATGATCGTCTATTGAATATCCCACACGTTGTTAACATTCAGGTTTACTTTTTTCATCTTGTTGCGTCTTTTTCTGTTCTTTCTGGCCATCACTCAAATTGCTGTCTGCCTCTGGTCTGCCTCTAGTTGTCTTTATTATTTTTTATTTACCATCGCTTTATGGTGTTTCAACCCTTATTGAATATTTGTAGTTCTTATTAAGATTTTTAATTAAAAAGATAAAAGGTTGTACAATCACAATATAAAAAATAATACTTTTATTAAAGGTTTATTTGATTTAAAAAGGGGTAAAATCTAACAATTTTTAGCTCTTTATTCATTTTTTAAATCAAAAATTATCCATATTCACAAATATCTTTCAAAACGATTTTTTTCGAATATTTTTCGTTGTTTTAATTAAAAAATCAGTTAAATTTATTAATTTAATTAATTGTATAAATAGTTTTATTTAATATTTTTAAATGGTTGTTATGTTTAAAATAAATGGGTGATTTAATTATTGTTTTAAAGTGTGTTTTTAAAAAAATAACTTAAAAACACAAAACTGATTATTATTATTGTATTTATTATATTTCATAATAATATTATAATTTTTTATAACAAATTATTAAAAAATAAAAGACGAAAAAAAAACTAAATACTATAGTAAATTAACTAAATACAATAATAAAATTTGTTTGTTATTTTATTCAAAACTTGGGAATTCAAAACACAAAAATATCAAACAAACAGTCAACAACAACAACAAAAAAGCCAG
>NW_004440110.1:6827-11785 GCF_000330505.1 Entamoeba invadens IP1
TTTATATACTACTAAAAATAAAATTTGCACCAAAAATTTACTAGAAAAATATACTGTATTCCAAAACTCTATACAATTTCCAAAATTTATTAAAACCTTTTGTCCCAATTTCCCATTATTTACTATTTTTATTTGTTTTGTTTTTTATTTTTCCTTTTGTTGAACCAACAACGGTACACAGTTTAAAACCCTTAAAAATCAATACAGTTTCAATTATTGTACAAAAAATCAGGAAATCACCCTAAGTTTGGGTAAATTATTCCCGATTTTCCTGGTTCGTTATTTCATCAGTGATCCATTTTGTAACTAAACGTGAGTAAAACAACATATTTCTAACAAAAATGAGATAAAACAATAAACAAACGATGTGATGAAGGACACTATTGCATCAAATGATACTACACTTTTACTAATAATAAGTTTTTGTTTATTTTAACGATTAAAAAATGGCCATCAATAACATTAAACAAACATTTAAACAAACAAGTTCGTTAATTACTACAGTATTAAATAAAATAAACAGTTCAAAAATTAAAAAACTTTCAATTGTAAAGTCTTAAACGATTTTTTAAATGCTGGTATTACTTATTTATACTTTTCATTTTTATCTGAAACACGTTTTGGTGATTTTATAAAAACTGACATTTAATTATAAAGTTGTGTTTTCGGTTTTGGCAAAATTTGTGTTATGGTAATCAAAATTTTAATCCAAAGTTTGTTTTTTATATTTTTCAAGTAAATTTTTGGTGCAAGATTTATTGGTCAAATAAAATTTAAAAACGTCAGGTTCGTTATTTTGTTTTTTTGAGTAAATATTTTGAACAAAAAATGAGGGTTAAGCAAAGGAAAAATAATTTAGAAATTATTTGTCTAATAAATTGGGTCATCCCAGTACAGAGTTTTGAAAAACAGTTTATAAAAAACAAACTTCGGTTCAAAATTTTAATTACCATAACACAAATTTTGTTAAATAATAAAAAAACGTATTAATTCAATGTCTACTTTTACAAAATCAGCTGGTTATGTTTCAGAAAAAAAAAGAAAAAGTATGAACGTGTAAAATTGCGTTGAGAAAAGGGAAATCATTTGGAACAATTTCAAAGGAGTGCGGAGTGTCAAAAGACACGATTAAAAAAATTAAAAAAGGAGAAGAAGTCAAACCAAGAAAAGTAGAAAAGCACAAGAAAGTGGATACTTAAGTTGAAGTAAATGTGGTTGAAAAGACTTTAGGTAATCCATATTCTTCGTGTTTTTCTGTTTCTTCTGTTTTAAATATTTCAAATTTTACGGTATATCGCATAAAAAAAATCAAACAGATGTATATTCGCCAAACAAATTAAAAAACCAACAATGACCATTACACATATAGCAAACTGTTTGAAATTTTCCAAGACACAAATCTGAAATGCCAGAAATTAAAATAAATGGTTGAAGAACACCATCATCTTTAATGAAAGCAAATTCTGTATGTATTCTTATTACAGATATATATGTAATAAGAAAGGGGGATCTAAATGAAGAAGCATTTGTTCCAACCACGAAATACAACAGAGGGGTGATGGTATGGGGAGCTATTGGCAAAAACTTTAAATCAAAATTGGTTTTTGTTGAAGGTAAGCTGAGTGCTGAAGGCTACCAAAAATTGCTTGCGGATTCCAGCGTGTTTGGGGACGCCCACCACATATACAAACACGGAATGACATTTCAACAAGATTGTGCCAGACCTCACACTGCAAAGAGTACAATGGAATGGTTCAAGACTCTTGACAAAAAGCTCAAAGTTTCGGTCTTGAAAGATTAGCCAGTAAACAGTCCAGACTTGAGTCCCATTGAACACATTTGGCACTACCTTGTATTAATTGTTCGAAAAGAAAGAGAAGTGTTTAACAGTCTGGAATACTAAATGCTGCGCTTTCGAAGGCGTGGGATTCAATTGAAATTAAAACAATTAATGCTTATATAGACTCATTACATGAAAGATTTGAACTGTGTATTGAAAATAAAGGAAACTATATTAATCGTTTACCTCAATTGAAAAGTTTTAATTTTAAACTTTTAGAATTGTTTATTATATTTCAGACTGTTTTGATCAATAACCTTGATTGTTTAAATGTTTGTTGTTTTAAGTTATGGATGGCTTTTTTATTATATAATGAATAAAAATAATTATAAGTAAAAGTGTTGTATTATTTATTGAAATAGTTTTTTCTTTCACATCGTTTATTTATTATACAATTGTTTTTTATATTATGTTTATTCAAAATATACAGTTTTATTCACTTTTAGATACAAAATGGATCACCAACCAAATTACGAACCTGGAAAATCGGGAGATATTTACCCAATATTTGGGTGTTTTCCCGATTTTTTATTAATTGACAAAAAATACAATATAAATATTACAACTAAAAAACCTGGTTTTTAACAGAAATAATACACTATTGTCTGAAAAATAAAACCAAAACGGCAAAAAAACGAGTTTAGAAGATATTTATGATGTATAGTAACGGGAAATATTATTATATGAAACTTGAATATATACAAAACCTCAATCTTAAAAATAATATTATTATCTGTTAAATCGAAATTTTGAAGTTTTCTTTTTTTCAGTGTATTAATACTAACAATATAAAGTATAATTCAATATTTTCAAAATAATAATTAAATATGTAATAAATAATAGTAAAACAATATCTAAAAAAAATATTAAAAACACATATATTTAAATAAAATAACTATAAAAATTAATAACAACTTTTAAAAATAGTAAAATAAATTTACAAAAATTACATTCAAAAAAACTATTAATTTATATATTATTTATTATTAAATATAATTTTAAAAACTTATTGAGAAATATTGATTGTAATAATTGACGAAATTGTTATAAATCTAATATATTTAATTATAATAATTTAATTTATTATAATATATAAAAAAATAAAAAATGTGTTAATTAAAAAAAAGATAATAATAAAACTAATTATTTATTGGTACATATTTTGAATCTTATATTGGTATTATTTTAATTTAATGTGTTAAAATTTTAAATACATTTTTATACTACTATTATTATATATGTGTTATTAAGTTTTAATTCAAATTATTGTTTATCACATTTAAATGGTATTATTTATAATTTATTAATTGAGTTAATTATTTTATTGAAATTCATATATTAAAATCAATTTAAACCGAACTTACCTTAAAAACAATTCAATTACATACACCGATTATTTTATACTTTTTAATTTTATTTCTATTATAATTTAAAATTATGGGGTTTTTTTTGTTTAGCTAAGAACAATGAAAGGGTGATATATGTATTAATAATATACTTAATGAGCTTATAAACGTTGAATTTGAAATACATGTATATACTTAGTTAAAAAGAGTGATATTTTTTAGTACCAAAGAAAATAACAAAAAGAAAAGATTATATTGGTACATTTGTGTAACTCATCATTGTGATAATAATGTTATACTTTTTGAATACCAACATTTGTATGATTCTAACGATTTAATTATGTGTTTATTGACTAACAGGTGATGGTCATATTAAATTTCTATAATGATATTTGTATCGTTTAATTTCATACATATTGAATAAAGTATAATAATTCAATAGTTATAATATAGTTTTCTTTAAAAAATTCTGACTTGATATAATTAAAATAATTAATACTTTAAGTGTTCAAAAGAATTTTTATTACCAAAAATGAAAATTTTTCACACTTAAAACGTATACAAAATGTGTTTTTGGGAAATGATTAATAATAACAAAAATATTCAAAAATATTGTTTTATAACAATTCAAATAAAATAGTAAATAACTATAAAATTAAACCAGTCTTAGCTCAATAATTTGTATATGAATAACATCGAATAGGTTACTTTTTTGTCCGCCTGCTTTTTTTAACGCAACCAAATAATGCTAAGAATATTCGCATTTGTTGCGTTTTTAACAATCTTCTTAAAGTTATTATCTTCAAATCATCAAAACTTTTAATTCTGTAACTTGATGCGTTCTTAAAATCACGTTTAAATAAAACTCTTTTACTGTTTTTGTTCAATCATATCGGCAACACTATAGAATTTAGACTGAAAAATTTTGTTTGTTTAAACGTCAGGTTATTCTTTTATTTTACCCAAGATCGCGTACACTCTAATGATATCCGACATGTCATCAAACTGTAAGACGGCTCCAGCAGCGTCAGAGAGTCTATTCGTGTTGTCGTGGACTTTGTCCTTTGTATTTATTATGAGGCTTTGCATTGTATCGGCTAAGTCTTTTAAGCCTTAATCGGGTTATTCAAGTGGCTCACTTATCGGCTATGGTTCAAGCTGCTATTCTACGTCTCGATATTTTTTCACCTTGTATTTTCAAGGCTTAATGAATTTTAATGTATTATTAAAGTTTTTTATTACAACTATTATAAAAATATTTAATACTTTTATATTATTTTTATAGTTAAATTATAGTAAATATAGCGTATGTAGTATATTAATAGATTATTTTAAGTTCTATAACAAACAATCGTAAAAAACCTAAAAATAATTAAAAAATAGAACTCAAAAAACAAAAAATGGAACTTATACACAACAACGTTAAATTTGAATTTTGTAAATTTTGGTTTCTAAGGGGGTTTTTAAAAACAAAAGAAAATGGTTTTGAAACAAAGTTTTATTGTTTTACCCACAATAAATGGTATGCACCTGGTTCACTATACCGCCATTATTCGACCCATAGCTTTAAATTTTCAGAAAATTTGGCCGATAATGATCCCAAATTAAAATTAATTTAAAAACATTATTAAAAAATTTTAATTTATGGAAATAAAACAACGGTTAAATATTCGTTTGTTGAAATTAGTTGTGTATTAGACAAAGATGAGTTGGTTAAAAAATTGAAACTTAAAAACCACCCACCACCTCCCCCAAAAGACCAAGAAGAAACA
>NW_004440110.1:11885-13071 GCF_000330505.1 Entamoeba invadens IP1
CGAAATGCGCAGAGAAAGAGATCTCAAAGAAGTCAGAAAAGGAATATGCGCAACGATTGAAATTTATTCTTTGTCTAAAAAAGGTCAAGATATTATGGGTGTTTAAATGCGTTATTCAACTGGTGAGGTGATTAAATGTTCTCCACTTTTCCTAGAAAAATACAATCATTCAAAAAGTGGAGTAGCAATGGCCAATTAATTATTCACAAGATTATTAAATATAGAATTTCCAATTCACTTAATCATTTCTTTGGTGTTCGATTCAACAAGTTCTAATACATCTAAAAACGTTGGTCTATTTGTTGAATTTTACAATCTGGTCAAAAAAGCAAAACTCAAAACCATTGAAGGAAGCATAGTGTCTCGAACTTTAAAAAGTGTTAGTTGTTTTGGACACAGAGTAAATTTAATCGCTGAAGATAGCAACCGAATGGATCAGACTGCAATTATGACTGCTTTTGTTACTTATTTCTGTCAAAGTGATACTCTGAAAAGATTTTATTTGTTTAGAGAGTATGAAACTCCTCCACTTGGTGTGGCATCAAGGACTCGATGGCTTGAGATTGTAAAAAATATCAGAGATATCGAAGAAAATTATGGTCTGATTTTGTTGTATCAACAACAACCAAAAGCACACAGTGATATGATTGCATACATGAAAAAGATCTTTGTTAAAAAAACAAATCTACCCAATAATAGAAACATTTGAATTGGATAAAGATAAAACACTTATGAATTTCAAAGCTTTGCACGATGTTCTGTATCTTGTGAAAAGTCTTTGCACTGTATTCCAAGAAGAAAAATCATTTATATTTGTATTTTGGGAGCGAGTTCAATTGTTCCGAATGTATCTGATCAATGTTTTAAATAATGTGCGAAAAAGTGATTATTCAGATTTGTATTTCTTGGGTAATGACTAGAATTGTAACACCCAAACACTGAAGTTGACTTGGATTTTTTACAGTGTTTATTACAAACTGTTATTCAATCTTTTGATATCAGATTCAACACGATTTCATCTTCTGAAGATATCAGACAATTTGTTGATGTTTTGAAAAGTGTTCCAATTAGCCAGATTATTTGGTTAACAGTACAAATAATTCAATGGATGATGATGAAAACAGAATCGGGGTTGATAGTGAAGATGTCGTTGAAACCACTTCTGAAGAAATTGAAGAAGTTGAAC
>NW_004440110.1:13171-15153 GCF_000330505.1 Entamoeba invadens IP1
TGTGTTTGCAAAACTATATTACCGTAATCTGAATCACAAAATGATTTTTGATTTCAAGACCAATTTCGACAATTGATATGAAACACCTCAATAAATTAAATTTTATTTATATTTTTATTGTTTGAAATAGATATATATCTAATAATATATTTTATTTTATTTAAATAATTATTTGTAATAATTATTAACACAACGAATGATTATTATTAAAATAATCGTTTTAATTAATTACTATATTTTAATTTGTTAATTTTTATTAATTCTGAATGTTTAATTATTATTGTTAATTTTTTTAAAAAATAAATATTTTTTTTTATTTATTTCACTTTTTAATTATTTATGTTTAATTATATTTAACACTATATTAATGGAGAAGACTGCTCCTAGCCATGCAATTTAATAACAAATTAAATTGAAAACGCATAATTGAATTCTTAAGTATTTAACACTATATTTATAATATTATTATTATTATTATTATTATTATTATTAATTACAAGACAAATTAAAATTTATTATGTAGTTAACTTAATTAAATAAAAATATATTATAATATATTTATTTACAATATATATTATTTTTTATTGATATATGATTAATTGATATGTAATATAAATATAACTAAACACTTTTTTGAAACAAATATATTAATAAATTTTATAATATTATTTTAATAACAAAAATATCAAATTGAAAAAATAAAAATAGTTATTTTTTCTTCCATGGTTTTATTTTTAAATTTGGCATTTTGAACAAAACAATAACCAAAAAGTGAAAGATTTATAATATTTTTTGTAAAGTAGTATATAAATTATGTAGATTTAGGGGGACCTCATTTTATCTATATTTTATAATACTTTAATTAAATCTCAAGGGGACGCGAAACATCGTTACATCTTTTACATGTGGTTAATTTTGATACCTACGGTCTCATGCGTTTACTCCCAAAATATCCACATCTTTTAGATGTCTCTAGAATCTCACATTCGTTTCGATTCTTCAAAGATGCAGTCTCCTTTACGAGAAACTCATGCCGAAGGCTGAGGAACCTTTGGTCCGTTTGGTTTAAATTTATATATAGTAAATTTATATTAATGTAATTTTTTATCTTCCTCAAAATGACGGAACAGTATATGAATGAAGTGTTTAGAAAGTATATCGAGCTTTGTCCTTTAAAATTATTATATAATTTAAATACAGATGAAGATATAGATGAATTTATAGATGATTTTGAAAATATTAGTGAACTTGAAAGTGAATCTAGTGACGAGAAACTCACGCCGAAGGCTGATGAAGATATTATAGAAAATCATGATTATTCTGATGAATCAAGTGAGCAAAGCATCGACACATCCAAAGTATGTGGAGTCCGCATCTGCGATGTATTCATGCTGAAGGCTGAAAAAGACGTAAATGATTATGTTAATTATAATGAAGAAGATAATAAAGCTGTGGCTAACTTAGAATGTGATTCTTCTGAATTTAAAACAAGAATTAATAAATTTAAAGAATACTTTAATCAATTTACTAGAAATAATAATATATAAGATATAATTGTAAAATATTATGTTAGTTTTAATGTTCTTTAAAAAGGTTATGAAATATTGATGTGTTTAAATAATAAAGATAATTATCAAAAATTTATAAGTTTAATGGATCATGATTATTGTAAAAAAGATGGTAGAATATTTTTAATAAATGAAATTACAGTTCAGGTAATTTAATAGATATTTACGGTCTGTACAAACTGTAGTTCTGAGGTTTTCGTAAACTGTAAAAACAAAGTAACAAATTTTACATCTTATCTGAAGACATCTATTAAGTATGTTATTTTTATAGTTATTATAATAATACATTATATTACTTTATTAATAATATATTTAGTAATGTATAAATAATATATTTTTATTTTTATCCTAAAATAATGAGTACATATAATACTCCCTCAATCAAATCAAAGTCATTAAAAAAAATTTTCAAAG
>NW_004440110.1:15253-22389 GCF_000330505.1 Entamoeba invadens IP1
CAAATCAAACTACAAAGACGGAACAATTAAAACAAATAGATACTTCGAAATTATTAAAGTAAGAGATGCAACACATGTGCGTAGCGGGAGCAAAGCTCCAACACCAAAAACAGTATTTGGTATGTCTTCACTCAACACAATTGTCACTGATTTAAATAACACTTCAAACAAAATCAAAGGCGAGTTGGCTTCATATTCAATACAAAACAATAACGAAAAGTTGTATGAAATATTCAACATCAAAATTGCACTTCTTGAGGAAAAGTGTAAAATGGACATAAAACTATTTGAAGATGAAATTGACAGAATTAAACAAGCAAAAAACACTAAAATTGATGAAATAAAGAAATCGGAGAAATTCATCAACTCAAAGAAACAACACAATGATGAAGAAGAAGGAATAAAGTGCGAACACATCACACTTGAAGAAAAAGCTGGTCTTGAGAAGTTGACAGGAGTGAAGATAGGGAGTGTTGTGTTTGACTCAGATAAAGACGACTGGTCGCAAAACACCTCAATGTTTATTGATAAAGTTATGAACAAAAGCAACTTGTGTTTTTTAATAGAAGACACTAATCACAACAAGTTTGGTGGCGTGTGCACGGGAAATATAAATAAAGTTCACAACTGGCTCAGCAGTGGCAGTTCTTACATTTTTCACTTGTGAGAAGTGGCACTTTGAATCCAAAAAAGTTTGGTAAAAGTGGAAATTACACTGATTATGAATTTTATCTGTGTTCTCAAAACAGTGAATATCTATTTGCATTTGGTTGTTTTAGTGACATACGTGTGAACAAAAAAAGCATAAATGGTAATCATTGCAAGCCCATCCACTTACACCGCCAAACAAAACGAGTTAACTGATAATGACAAATTTACACCAAATAGTGTTGTTGTCTTTCAACTTAACTGATTTTTTTTGTCACCTTCATTTTTTGTATCAAATATTTGCAACACGTTGAATCCATAATTAAATTTTTGTAAAATGCCACGTCACCACAATTTGAATTAATGTACACAAAGTTTCAACAAAATCTGCCCTTTTTGAAGGGCAGGACAGATGGAAAGAAAACGGGTTTTACCCCTCAAACCTAACACTGGAACGAACACTCGATTAGGACATTTTTGATGTTTTTAGTCTTTCAGGCATCTCCTCTTTGTGTCAAGTATCTTCTCCGGAGACGGATTCACGACGCCGCAACTCGCCGGGTTTAACAAGTTTCGACAGTTGCAGCATATCTACTCTTTGTGTCCCATTGTATGTTTCTGAAGTATATTAAATGAAAAGTGGTTTGGTATTTTTATTTATTATGGGTTTTATCAGACTACGAACTATAGTAAAAAATATTAAAATCATATTAAAGTTAATATTTTCATCTAAAAATAAATAGCACAAATAATAATATAATTAATTATAATTTGATAGTTTGGTAACACAATTTATTTTTAAAGCAAAAAACAAAGAAAAGATCAATAGACTTTTTCATATAATTAAAATATTACAATTCACAGTATATAGTAAATTGACTATTTTAAATAAAATAAGTAAAAAGCACTGCTGACGCTAATAAGATCGGGCGTTTATTATAATTATTAATAAAATTTAGAATAACAAAAATGTTTTCAAGTAAAATATTCGTATTTTCCGTTTTTTATTGTTTTTTATTTTTATTTTTTATTATTTAATCTTAAAAACACAAAGCTAACTGGTAAAAAAGTTATTCACTAATATTTTAGGGCGGAAATCTTTAATTTCTGGTTAATATAATACTTTTTTCAAAGAAAACCATGCCAAAAGATTTTTAAATTTATTATTTTACATCTTTTCGGGTTTAAATAGAACCTTATAAAACAAAAACCAAAAAAGCGCCCAATTTCGTTACTTCCGTATTTCAATAACAAGGAATTATCGAAACTTTTAAAAACCAAAATTCAATAGAAAAACACGAAACTAAACGGCGATTGATGATCAAAATAGCTTTTTACACTGCAAATGTGATAACCAATTAGTACGTACAGATCCCAGAAAAACATACCGGCACAAAAAAACCGACCGGCATAGAATAATTTATAGTATATTATAGTTTTTTTGTTTTTTGTCTTTTTTTTCAAATTTTTTTATTGAAAAAACTATTAAATAGTTTTCAGAAACCATTTTTATAGTTTGCCGGTCGGTTTTTCTGGGGTCTGTAATCAATTTGTTTCGATTTGCGATAAAAACCATAATTCCTTATCAAAAATAGAACATCACCAATCTTTTTTGTCATCGGAAATATCCATCACTAAATGATAATTGTTTGCAAAAAGCTTTTCTTGTGGAATTATTAGAGTCCACCCATAGCTAATTAGTGCTAGATTGAGGTTTGACCATACTCCGTAGCTTTTGCATTTTTTTACTCACAAAATTTTTGTCTCATTTTTATTTTTCTGTTTTTTTCGGTTATCGAGTGCACCTTTAATCAACAAAATACACTTTTATTTTTGGAAAAATACTTTAACCAATTTTTTTGAATTGTTCAAAATATACAGATTTAAAAATAAATCACATACATTTAATATTTAGAACTAATCTTTCAATTCCCGATCATTTAAGTTTACATAGTGTATTATTTAACTATAAAAAATGAAAAGTTATCCAAAATGAACAAAATAACACTGCGATTATTGATTGTTTTAATCAACAGGCATAAACGCCTTTATACCAAAAAAACGAAAAAAAATGTTAAGAATTGATATAGTGAGGCGAGAAAGCCACACCCGGAGAAAACCCCGCACCCATTTTCCTTTTTTCTTCTTTTACCCAAATTATTGTGTTTTTTTACTTCCAGAACATGTAAAAATAAAAAAGTCGGGTTATTATAGTTTCTTTTTCTTTCTTTTTGGTGTTTTTTATTCAAAAATAAAAAATGATTCAAGTTTGATTTAAAATAAACTATCAAAGAACAAAAATTGCCCGGATTTATACGTATTTCAGTGTATTATAACAGTGTTTCAAATTTGTGTTTATTCAAAAAACGAATGTACTATTATATAAACTATATATACAGTTTAATGATTTAAACTATATTTTTTAACTTGTAATAGTTTATCAAAACCCAATTTCTAAAAATAGTTCAAATTTTAACAAGACAAATTCTACAATATAGTAATGTATAGTAAAAATATCTAGAGATTTGCTTTTTTCTAGAAAAATGTTTATTTTTTGATCAAAATATTATTTTCAATATCTATAATACTCACGAGTCAAATTCAATTACGTTTTAGTGAAGATGCTATATTGAAACTCGGTTGTGTGTTTAATATCAGTATTTTAAAAATTAGTTCAAAAACAATAAAAAAGTCAAAATATGTCTTTTTGACACATATCTTTTTCTATTAAGTTGTATATAAAAACAAAAATTTAGATATGCAAACGAATGTACATCAACAGTACTATAATGTATCACTGCGTTATATAATACTGTAACATTATACAAACAAGTTACAGAATGTGTTTTTTATCGTATCAATCATTATTAATTATAATATGTATTTATTATATTTCTAATATTTGTTTTTTTTTCAAATTAAAAAATTGTTTAACTTAAATTAAATAATTTTAATAAAAAATATTCATAAAAACACCACCAACAAACTATACACATTATTATAATTATATTAATATCAACTATTAAAATGACTCAAGTTGCTGAAAAAATAAATGGGTTTTATATCCACCATTATAATTTCTCAAAGAACTTTTATGAAAACTTATAATTAAGATAAACAAGTTCAAATGATCAAACTCAACACAAACAACAAAGATGTGTTTGTATTGGGTTGTTGCAAATCCCCATTACAGTTTGGCAATTTTATTAATTTATTTTAACACAGCGCATATTAATTAACAATTAGAGAATGCAAATTACACGCGACTAATGTTTGTTTGTTTTTTGTGTTATTTATTATGTTTAAGTGGTTGATAAATACAATTTATTAACTATTAGAAATGGGTTTAAAGTGGATATAAATTATTGATTACTTATTAGTATTTTTATGGTTAATAAACTGAAATAACAATTTATAGTTTAGATATTATTTTAAACTAATCAGTAATTAATTGTTTAAAGGATGTATTAGGAAGTGAACCTTAAATTATTTTTTTTAATCTAAACATTTAATCAATTATATTAAAATTAAACCTAAAATATGTTCAAAAGCTTATTAATCATTTCATTAGAAATATCAGGATAATAGATATTAATTTTTAATTTCCTAATAATTTATATTTGTAAATTTAAGGTTAATTTCATGAAGTTTTTATATTGTATTTTAATTATAAAAACATTCTTAATTAACCAAAAAACTGAGACTGAACCTTTTTTCATTCAACAGCTTTTCAAAGAAGAAAAAAAATGGGTGCGGGTTTTTCTTTTTACTTTAATAAAAATTATGGTTATTATTAAAAATCATTATAGTGTATAGTAAAATTAATTTTTTTCTTTGTTATATTTTTAAAATCATTACCATATAAATAGAGTTCATGATGATTTTTCATATAAAAAAATAGTGATTTTCACACTTCATGATGATTTTTCAAATTTACTGTGATCGCAAAAACAAACAATACTATCAATTTTACTAAAACAACTTTATTTTTGGCATAAAAACAAAAAAAATAGACACCTTTCGTTTTAAAACGCATTTTTGGGACAAGTTTTAAATTTTTGCCTTTTCCGTGATAGACCCTGATTTAAAGACAATTTATGCCAACAAACCAATTTTAAAAACAACAGCTATTAATAACCAACTTTACATCTAAAAACAAAAAAAATTAAATAACAAAACTCAAATTTAAAGAAAATGATTGTTGTATTTCTGATTCTTTTTGTTAATGCTTTTTCAACATACTGTAACACTTATGAAGATCAAGGAAATATTTATTGGTGTGATAACGGTAATCAGAATGGATTTAGTATAATTTCTTATACCAACGGAAATTATATCTTGAACATATTTTCTGTAAGCGCAACAAGTATTACATTCACTCCAAACAACGATTCAACAGTTCGCCTTCCAGATGTACGATTTAATGGAGGGAGTTACAGTAAAGTTGTATTACAGACTGACAACTCCAAGCAGCCATTTACAGTCCACAATCTGAATATAGACAAACTTATTTTAAATTTTAAATGGATCAATACTGAGTTTACACAAATAGACTCTACAATTAATGCTAGAGTTTTTGTGTATAACAAACCAACCTTTATTAAATCGATGATCAATGAAAGAATGTACTTGGTGTTTAAAACAAAGTTCAATGAGACTAACAATTTATATGTAAATATTGACTTCACTTCAAGTGTATTTGATGTATATCCAATCATTGGCTTTATATCTTCAATTCCAATGTTGGACAATTATTTTGTTAATAAAAAATGCGTCTACCTCTTTTCTGGTAATGCTGTTACAATCAAAAATGTGTATTTGCAAGACTCTAAATTTCTTATAACAAACTATGGAGTTCTTTCAATATGCAGACGTGACAATTATAACAGATTTGTATTACAACAACAACCAGTTACATACACAAACGATTGTTCTTGTAAAATGTTAAATAGAAACGTTGCGATGCAAACTACACTTTTCAATTATCCAGATTGTATTTATAATTCATCAGACCTTGACTTATACACAACAAATACAGATACAACAACTACAATTAGTGATTTAAATGTGTGGAATACAATAATTTTTATGAAATCATATCAATCATTAATTATTGGAACCGATATTATATTAACTTTAAACAAACTTTTTGTCATACAAGGAGGGTGTTATTTTTATGGACTTGTCAAAATAAAAAAACAGATACATTCACAAAACAGAATACCAATATATTTTGAAACCACACCTTCTTTTGGTTATACTACTAATTATTTAACAAATGATGTCATTTTTTATTACAAAACAAAGAGCAGTTCTTTTGATTTAATTACAGATGTGACCAAATGTGAACATGCTGTTATGCATTCCAACTCAGACTGTAGTACAAGTCAAAAATGTTATTTGAGTGGAAGTTCGACTGTACCCACAGCAACTACATATAATGGAAATACCAATTTGTTTTGTGGACTCAATACACTCCCTTTTCTATTTGATCTGGTATTCTCTTCAACGTTTGGAGGGAGTTATAAAATCAGTGGAGAGTCGTATTGGAATCAACTTTACTGTTTGGCAACGAATTGTAACTTAAGTTCTACCAATGTTATTGATATCAAGAAAATAGTTGTTGACAACACTTTTGGAGATTTAATTTTGAACACAGAGATTATTATTGAAAACTATGAAATTACTACAACTAAAACATATTATGTCATGATGAATATGGACATAGCAACTTTAAAAATTGATATACAAAACAATATGAATACAAACATTCTATTTGTTATTAATAACGGTACTTTGGCTATTAAAAATATTGAAATTGGCTTTTCCGTGACAACATGTATTGATATTGTTTCGTCCAAAACTTCAATAACAGAATACTCAAGTGTTACAATTACAAATTCAAATTACAAAATTATGACTGATTTACTATCACAAAGATTACTTAGAATATGCCCAACCAACAATGAAAATTCAACAATTGCGTGCATTGAAAAAGCATCACCAATTGCAACATCAATAACTTCCTATTATAAATACCCTCATTGCCCTTGTACACAATCAAATTGCGTTGTACAATTTTCTGGTGATGTTTTTAATTTACAAAACGTACAACTTCAAGGAACTCTAATGATGAAATATCACTCTTCTTCAGTAGAACCAAATATTATAAATGTGAATAATATCAATTTTCTCAAAACAGAATATGGAATGAATAATGCTATTCACTTGTATAAATCTGTTCATGTTGAATTTGGTAAACTTACAAAATATGATTCTACTCAAGTATTAAAATTTGACTCACCATTTGTTGTTGACGGAACCAACATTTTGAAATGTGCTCTTTTTGCTGAAGTTCATTTCATAAATAAACAGTTTACAATTGATTCATTAAGAATTACAAAAGATACAGTAACATCTGTTGTTGAGACACAGTAACAATTTCATATTAAAGAATCATATCCACTAATCAAATAGCGCAAAGGACT